>NC_134359.1:202053196-202353196 GCF_048569485.1 Anomaloglossus baeobatrachus
TTACAAGACCCATGACGTGCGACTGAGACCAAGTTTTCTGTTATTAGGCAGCACACTTCTCTCTAAAATTCCTTTATAGTCTTGAGATTTCATTGTACCCTGCACAGATTCAAGACACCCTGTGCCAGATGCAGCAAAGCAGCTTCAGAAAATTACTGAGCCTCCTCCATGTTTCACAGTAGGAACAGTGTTCTATTCTTGGTATGCTTCATTTTTCCATCTGTGAACATAGAGCTGATGTGCCTTGCCTAAAGTGGACTTCACATGCAACGACATCGCTAGCAATTGCTAGCGATATCGAGCATGTAAGCACCCGCCCCCGTCGTGTGTACGATATGGTGTGATCGTTGCCGCAGCGAACATTATTGCTGCAGCAGCGTCACACGTACTTACCTGGTCGGCGGAGTCACTGTGACTGCCGAACAATGACGTTCCGCATCACAGCGACGTCACCACGACGTCACTAAGCAGCCGGCCAATCAAAGCGGAGGGGCGGAGATGAGCGGGACGTAACATTCCGCCCACCTCCTTCCTTCTGCATTGCGGCCGGCGACAGGTAAGGAGACGATCCTCGCTCCTGCGGTGTTACACACAGCGATGTGTGCTGCCGCAGGAGCGACGAACTACATCGATAATCAACCATTACCAATTTTTGGTTTTGGGACGACCTCTCCATGGTGAACAATTTTCACCATTTTTGAGGTCGCTTAAGGTCGCTGGTAAGTGTTAAACACTGCGATATCGTTAATGACGCCGGATGTGCATCACTAACAACGTGACCCCGACGATAAAACATTAACGATATCGTAGAGTGTAAAGCCCCCTTAAAAGTTCAATTTTTGTCTCATCTGTCCATAGGACATTCTCCCACAAGGTTTGTGGCTTGTCAACACATAGTTTGGCCAATTCCAGTCTGGCTTTTTTATGAGTTTTTTTTCAACAATTGTGTCCTCCTTGGTCATCTCCCATGAAGTCCACTTTGGCTCAAACAATGATAGATGGTGCGATCTAAAACTGATGTTCCTTGAGCTTGAAATTCACCTTTAATCTCTTTAGAAGTTTTTCTGGACTCTTTTGTTACCATTCGTAATATCCATCTCTTAAGATTTTTCATCAATTTTCCTCCTGCGGCCACGCCAGGGTGGTTGGCTACAGTCCCATGGATCTTAAATTTCTGAATAATATGTGCAAGTGTTGTCGCAGGAACATCAAGCTGCTTGGAGATGGTCTTATAACCGTTACCTTTAACATGCGTGTATATAATTTTTTTCTAATCTCCAGAGATAACTCTTTCCTTTGCTTCCTCTGGTCCATGTTGAGTGTGGTACACACCATGTCACCAAACAGCACAGTGAGTATCTGTAGCACTATATACAGGCCCCACTAACTGATTACAAGATTGTAGATACCTGTGATACTAATTAGTGGACATACCTTGATTTACCATGTCCCTTTTGTCACATTATTTTCAGGGTTACCATCATTTCTGTCCAGGTCTATTTCATGAGTTTTATTTTTTTAAAAATTCTGTGGAAGCAGAAAAGCTGCAATGTCTGACTTTCATTTGTTCATTTTCATAGATTTTTAATTTAGTACAATATTACTTTTGTCAGATTCAAGTTATTTCTATGACCATTGTGGGTTTTTCTTTCATTAAACGAGGGATACCAACAACTTTGAACATGTGTATATATATATATATATATATATGTATATATATATAAAAAAAAATGTTTGGGCACCCGTATTAATGTTAACCTTTTTTCTTGATAACAATTTGGGTTTTTGCAACAGCTATTCCAGTTTCATATATCTAATGATTGATGGACTCAGTAATATTTCTGGATTGAAATGAGGTTTATTGTGCTAACAGAAAATGTGCAATCTGCATTTAAACAAAATTTGACCGGTGCATAAGTATGGGCACCCTTATCAATTTCTTGATTTGAACACTCCTAACTACTTTTTACTGACTTACTAAAGCACTAAATTGGTTTTGTAACCTCATTGAGCTTTGAACTTCATAGGCAGGTGTATCCAATCATGAGAAAAGGTATTTAAGGTGGCCACTTGCAAGTTGTTCTCCTATTTGAATCCCCTATGAAGAGTGGCATCATGGGATCCTCAAAACAACTCTCAAATGATCTGAAAACAAATATTGTTCAACATAGTTGTTCAGGGGAAGGATACAAAACGTTGTCTCAGAGATTTAAACTGTCAGTTTCCACTGTGAGGAACATAGTAAGGAAATGGAAGAACACAGGTACAGTTCTTGTTAAGCCCAGAAGTGGTAGGCCAAGAAAAATATCAGAAAGGCAGAGAAGAAGAATGGTGAGAACAGTCAAGGACAATCCACAGTCCACCTCCAAAGACCTGCAGCATCACCTTGCTGCAGATGGTGTCACTGTGCATCGGTCAACAATACAGCGCACTTTCCACAAGGAGAAGCTGTATGGGAGAGTGATGCGAAAGAAGCCGTTTCTGCAAGCACGCCACAAACAGAGTCGCCTGAGGTATGCAAAAGCACATTTGGACAAGCCAGTTACATTTTGGAAGAAGGTCCTGTGGACTGATGAAACAAAGATTGAGTTGTTTGGTCATACAAAAAGGCGTTATGCACGGAGGCAAACAAACACGGCATTCCAAGAAAAGCACTTGCTACCCACAGTAAAATTTTGTGGAGGTTCCATCATGCTTTGGGGCTGTGTGGCCAATGCCGGCATCGGGAATCTTGTTAAAGTTGAAGGTCGCATAGATTCAACTCAGTATCAGCAGATTCTTGACAATAATGTCCAAGAATCAGTGACGAAGTTGAAGTTACGCAGGGGATGGATATGTCAGCAAGACAATGATCCAAAACACCGATCCAAATCAACTCAGGCATTCATGCAGAGGAACGATTACAATGTTCTGGAATGGCCATCCCAGCCCCCAGACCTGAATATCATTGAACATCTGTGGGATGATTTGAAGCGTGCTGTCCATGCTCGGCGACCATCAACCTTAACTGAACTGGAATTGTTTTGTAAACAGGAATGGTCAAATATACAGTTAGGTCCAGAAATATTTGGACAGTGACACAAGTTTTGTTATTTTAGCTGTTTACAAAAACATGTTCAGAAATACAATTATATATATATAATATGGGCTGAAAGTGCACACTCCCAGCTGCAATATGAGAGTTTTCACATCCAAATCGGAGAAAGGGTTTAGGAATCATAGCTCTGTAATGCATAGCCTCCTCTTTTTCAAGGGACCAAAAGTAATTGGACAAGGGACTCTAAGGGCTGCAATTAACTCTGAAGGCGTCTCCCTTGTTAACCTGTAATCAATGAAGTAGTTAAAAGGTCTGGGGTTGATTACAGGTGTGTGGTTTTGCATTTGGAAGCTGTTGCTGTGACCAGACAACGTGCGGTCTAAGGAACTCTCAATTGAGGTGAAGCAGAACATCCTGAGGCTGAAAAAAAAGAAAAAATCCATCAGAGAGATAGCAGACATGCTTGGAGTAGCAAAATCAACAGTCGTGTACATTCTGAGAAAAAAGGAATTGACTGGGGAGCTTGGGAACTCAAAAAGGCCTGGGCATCCACGGATGACAACAGTGGTGGATGATCGCCGCATACTTTCTTTGATGAAGAAGAACCCGTTCACAACATCAACTGAAGTCCAGAACACTCTCAGTGAAGTAGGTGTATCTGTCTCTAAGTCAACAGTAAAGAGAAGACTCCATGAAAGTAAATACAAAGGGTTCACATCTAGATGCAAACCATTCATCAATTCCACAAATAGACAGGCCAGAGTTAAATTTGCTGAAAAACACCTAATGAAGCCAGCTCAGTTCTGGAAAAGTATTCTATGGACAGATGAGACCAAGATCAACCTGTACCAGAATGATGGGAAGAAAAAAGTTTAGAGAAGAAAGGGAACGGCACATGATCCAAGGCACACCATATCCTCTGTAAAACATGGTGGAGGCAACGTGATGGCATGGGCATGCATGGCTTTCAATGGCACTGGGTCACTTGTGTTTATTGATGACATAACAGCAGACAAGAGTAGCCGGATGAATTCTGAAGTGTACCGGGATATACTTTCAGCCCAGATTCAGCCAAATGCCACAAAGTTGATCGGACGGCGCTTCATAGTACAGATGGACAATGACCCCAAGCATACAGCCAAAGCTACCCAGGAGTTCATGAGTGTAAAAAAGTGGAACATGCTGCAATGGCCAAGTCAATCACCAGATCTTAACTCAATTGAGCATGCATTTCACTTGCTCAAATCCAGACATAAGACGGAAAGACCCACAAACAAGCAAGACCTGAAGGCTGCGGCTGTAAAGGCCTGGCAAAGCATTAAGAAGGAGGAAACCCAGCGTTTGGTGATGTCCATGGGTTCCAGACTTAAGGCAGTGATTGCCTCCAAAGGATTCGCAACAAAATATTGAAAATAAAAATTTTTGTTTGGGTTTGGTTTATTTGTCCAATTACTTTTGACCTCCTAAAATGTGGAGTGTTTGTAAAGAAATGTGTACAATTCCTACAATTTCTATCAGATATTTTTGTTCAAACCTTCAAATTAAACGTTACAATCTGCACTTGAATTCTGTTGTAGAGGTTTCATTTCAAATCAAATGTGGTGGCATGCAGAGCCCAACTCGCGAAAATTGTGTCACTGTCCAAATATTTCTGGACCTAACTGTACCTTCATCTAGGATCCAGGAACTCATTAAAAGCTACAGGAAGCGACTAGAGGCTGTTATTTTTGCAAAAGGAGGATCTACAAAATATTAACGTCACTTTTATGTTGAGGTGCCCATACTTTTGCACCTGTCAAATTTTGTTTAAATGCAGATTGCACATTTTCTGTTAGTACAATAAACCTCATTTCAATCTAGAAATATTACAGAGTCCATCAGTTATTAGATATATGAAACTGAAATAGCTGTTGCAAAAAAACAAATTGTTATAAAGAAAAAAGGTTAACATTAATAGGGGTGCCCAAACTTTTTCATATGACTGTACGTATAATATAAATTATATATATATATATATATATATATATATATATATATATATACGTATAGTATATATATATACACATATACATTTTATATATATATATATATATATATATATATATTATATATATATCGTATTTAGGCAAAAACATACAATAATTTACCACTATGCATTAGTCACATATTTTTTGCTACATTTAGATCGAGATAATATATGGGTCACTACTGCCTAACACTACAATTCTTGGGAAAAAGCTTTCTTTGGCAGAAGCCTGATAGTCCACAGCGAACATGATTCTCTAGATCTCTACAATATACATAATGCACAATAAGTGCAATTAGTGGTCTGAGAAAGCAAAAAGCAAACAACTGCACTATAATTGCATAACTCATAGTTAAAAGCCCTGGTTAATGACTGAGGTTAGAAAAGACTGACCAAAAGTAACTGAGCAATTGAGTATGAGGCAATAACAACGCAAACTGTTAAATATCCCTGCTAATCTAGACAGCACATAAACATCTGGTTCTGATCCTTTCAGCCAAGAACAAGAAATTGCAGCTGTCGAAAGTGCACTGCAAAAGACTTCACTTGGCCTGATGTCCCCTAGTTTTTGGAGTTAAAACCAGGTCAGGATATGGGACAACAAGCACAAAGCCATGGACCCAGCTTGGATGCTACTTGTCAGATGTATTAACTATAATAGTATTGGATGTTCTTCCAGGAACCCTTGTGAACTGCACAAGAAAGTGGGGGAAGTTCAAAGAACATTAAGCCTGTTAACTGAGTAATCTCTTGCTATTATGATGAATACTATATTCAGTGTGAGTAATGCGCTACACCCAAAATGTTATTAAGTCATTAGCATGCTCTGTCACTGGTACATATTTGGTTATTCATTCAACAAAGACTGAGTTTTGGGTGGAAAATCTTGGTAATCTAATTCCACAGGCTCAGGCTGGTAGTAAATTGAATGTATGGGTCAGTGGAAGTAAAGATACTGCCGCAAAGAGAATAAAGATGGTTCACATCTGCATTGGCCTCTGTTTCAGGGAAATATTTGGATAGGGAGGGGTAAGATGGTTAAAAAAAGATTCTAACCAATTGGGTCCATTAGGCTTTGTTATTTTCTATCATGAGACAGATTAGTCACAACATTTAGAGGGAACTCGTCACCTAATTTATGCTGCCCAAACATAGGCAACATGAATCAGAGCCTGGCGGTACATTTGTAGCCAGGTATAACTTTCTCTGAAATGCTCCAGTGTTTCAGACAAAATATACTTTAGAGATCCAAATTGGGACAATAGCGGGAGTTGAGACTAGTTCATAGCAGCCCCAAGTCAGCCTCTGCTAAAGCCACTGTGGGTGGTTTACTGTCACATTAGGAAAGGGGAAGGGAAACCCTGTGTCTAGGAAAGGGGGAGATGTTGACCCCTGACCAAACCTTTCCGCTGGCCCCTGGCTACTTTGACCACCCTAGATAAGTTCCACACCAATGTGCCGAGCAGGATACCTGACCCTGACTGACCCTAGAACTGGGCCCTAGGTGGGAGGTGGATGGTATGAGCAGTTAGCCAACCCCACTAAGCTCTAAAGAAGACACAGGTAGCACACACATACAGGAAAGCAGAAACAACTTATCTCCAGGATGACTCAGGTAGAGTTACAGCAATGAAAAATAATCTTTCTTCAGATGGATACAAGCTGACTGCTTGCATCCAAGGCCTGTATAGGTTTTTAATTCTATCACCAGCAAAGACCAAGGGAGAATCAGAGTATTTAAGAACAGCAAGGGAAGTGCTGATGATTAACAGCTGAAAGGAGTGGAAATCCGTAGGGTCTTAAACAGAAAGCGATTAACCTCAAGCAGAGAAGAGAATTTCATAGAGCAGTTTGTGTAGCCAAATACTGCGACCTTCTACAGATGGACACCGCAGGACTGTCTGTCAAACGTGACACACCTGTGACATTAAGAGATCTCTCTTAGTGGGAGTCCTGTTATTCATCTAGAGCAATGCTGGGAGAACCAGCTAGGGGCAGCAACGGTCAAATTTTGTGCCTGGCTGTGGTCCCCGACCAAATGTTCAAACTACATTTAGAAAAATATTACAAGCTGCAATCATGCAGCCAGGCTCTGATTTCATGTTGCATGTGGTTTGGATAGCATGAATTAAGCAACAGGTTCCCTTTTTTTCCATTTTTTTCTGCTCCTATGTGACCATGACCAAAGACCCATCCAACAACCACTGAACCTGGTAACAATCACTGGGTGTTGGACCACCAGAGATCTGATATTAATTAGCTATCTTAATGGGGCAGCTCTGCTGCCTCCTGGCTCTCTGCTCGCTAGGAGCGGAGTGCTCCTGTTGATTTTCAGTTCGGACCAGCAGCATGGCATGGTTGAGCTACTGGCCCAAACTGAGCATTCTCACATGCTGCAAGCAAACTGAAGCTTGTAAGAAGAAGGTTTTCTTCTTTAGATACTCAGATAATTTTGCACCTTTTTTCATCATATGTGAGTTCTATATTTTATGCTATTGTTACATTTTAAAGTTTATTCCTGTATTTTTAATAGTTATTTTTATATATTGGACATGGGAAGGTTTTGACAAGGGTGGGGCTAATAATTCAATTTGGCCTTGACTTTTATTTTGCTTTTCATTTAGTTTTTCATTTATTTTACACATAGTGCCCCCCCCCCCATGAAAGACATTTAGAGAGCATGCAAAGATTTAAAAAAAAATTAAAAATCTGATAACTGGTGCTGGAATATTAGCTACAGTTACGGAGGAAAATCAGACACCTGGCTGCATTGCAGAACTAACTAGGTCTAGTACGTAGCTCCTCTTATCTTCCTATGCCCAGCGATTATATGAACATTGAGTCAATGTTTCCTATGAGGCATACATAGTGCTTGTTCAGCATCGTGTATATAATGATACAGAAGGCAGAGAGAGTCGTGTGTGGCTGTGTCTGATAGCCACCTCCCCGCTCCCACAGCTGTGTAATATTAGACAGCTGTATGCAGTGACACTTTAGAATGTGACTGCTGAACAGAACTCTGACATTTATAGTCAATTGGTTGTCTGGAATTAATTAAGAACTACTGTTGAGCGAGTAATTAACTATTTGTACTCGCTATGCTATTACCGAGTACTGTCCACTACTCGCATATTCATTACGAGTAGCGGGCACAATGTAAGTCAATAGGAAATACTCGCTAAGTAGCGAGTAACCCGAAAGCTATTCACTACTCACACGAAAAGTACGGCTTTTGGGTTACTCGCTATTTAGTGAGTATTTCCCATTGAATTACGTTGCGCCCGCTACTCGTAACAAACATGCAAGTAATGGACAGTACTCACTAACAGCATAGCAAGTACGAATAGTTAACTACTAGCTCAACACTATTGAGAACAAGTACGGTAATCAAGATTTTAGTGTTTTGGTCAACCTCTTTAATAAATTAGAAATATTCAGTAAGAAAAAAGTTATCTTTATACACCCCTTCCAGATCTGGGACAAATTTATAGCCTATTGCCAAATGATTGGAAAGTTGGCAGAACCCCAAATCAAGTTAACAGATGAGCTCATTGTAGAAGAAAGGTCGATTTGAACACCACAAGCAGAACTGAACTTTTTCTATGTGAATGGTAAAAATGTGATCTGCTCCGTACTTCAAACTTTTATATGTAGGCTCATGTATTTCATGTAATTGGAAATCACATTATTGTAAACATGCCAGTGCAAATCTCTTCTACAGGGTGGGCCATTTATATGGATACACCTAAATAAAATGGGAATGGTTGGTGATATCAACTTCCTGTTTGTGGCTCATTAGTATATGGGAGGGGGGAAACTTTTCAAGATGGGTGGTGACCATGGCGGCCATTTTGAAGTTGACCATTTTGGATCCAACTTTATTTTTTCCAATGGGAAGAGGGTCATGTAACACATCAAACTCATTGCGAATTTCACAGGAAAAATAACGGTGTTCTTGCTTTTAACCTACCTTTATTCGTTCATTAGTTATTTACAATTTTATGACCACTTGTGAAATGTGTTCAAAGGACTGCTTATTGTGTTGGATTGTGAATGCAACCCTCTTCTCCCACTCTTGACACACTGTTAGCAACACCACAGAAGAAATGCTAGCACAGGCTTCCGGTATCCGTTGTTTCAGATGCTGCACATCTTGTATCTTCACAGCATAGCCAATTGCTTTCAGATGACCCCAAAGATAAAAGTCTAAGGGGGTCAGATCAGGAGACCTTGGTGGCCATTCAACTGGCCCACGATGACCAATCCACTTTTCAGGACAATGCTCATGTAGGAATGCTCAGACCTGACACCCATAATGTGATTGTGCACATTTCTTCTGTGGTGTTGCTATCAGTGTGTCAAGAGTGGGAGAAGAGGGCTGCATTGACAATACAACACAATGGGCAGCACTTTGAACACATTTTATAAGTAGTCATAAAATTGTAAATAACTAATGAATGAATAAAGTTACATTAAAACCAAGCACACCATTGTTTTTCTTGTGAAATTCTCAATATGTTTGATGAGTTACATGATCCTTTCCCAATGGAAAAAATAGTTGGATCCAAAATGTCCAACTTCAAAATGGCAGCCATGGTCACCACCCATCTTGAAAAGTTTCCCCCCTCTCATATACTAATGAGCCACAAACAGGAAGTTGATATCACCAATCATTCCCATTTTATTTAGGTGTCCATATAAATGGCCCACTCTCTAGAATGGTCTTTAATCGGATGATTGACTTTTATAGTGCTGTGCTGTTTGGTATTGGGATCTCTGTACATATCAGGTAGTAATGGTCATTTTAATATACTGTGGGTCAAATAAGTATTGAAAACTTCCCCAGTTTTCTATGTAAATATATTTCTAAAGGTGCTACTGACATGAATTTCCCAATCCACACAAGCAAGATATGTGTAATGATGAGAAATGACATAGGGAAAACATTTTGACACACGAAGAAAAAGGTGTAAAAGTCCATGTAAATTAATTACACTAGATGAAATCTATCAGTAATTAGAAAACAATCCTGCCACTTAGTGAAAAATAATATCAGCTGGTTCAACTGATGGCCTATAAAAAGGTGTCACATTACCCACATTACCAAGATGCCACATAAGAAACATCTCAAGATGAGTAAAACTAGTGAGCTATTTCAAGACCTTTGCAACCTTATTGTTGCAAAACATACTGATGGCATTGGTTACAGAAGAATTTCTAACTACTGAAGGTTACAGTGAGGACTGTTGGGGCCATAGCCCGAAAGTGTACAGAAAATCATTCACCATAAATCAATCACAACCAGGTGCTCCCCACAAGATTTCAGACAGTATTGAAAATAATTATCAGAAGAGTTGCCAAAGAGCCACCTGTAGGAAGCTACAGAAAGACCTGGAATCAAAGAAAGCAATAAGAAATGAGCTCAACCTCCACAGCCGGTATGCACGCTCACCACACAAGAATCCACTGCTGAACAAAATAGCAATTTCAAGAGCGTTTAAAATTTGCTCAACAACATTTAGACAATCCTGTTAAGTACTGGAAGAATATAATCTGGTATGATGAGACCAAAATTGTATTCTTTGGATGCCATAATTCACATCATGTTTGGAGGCCAAAAGGCACTGTATATCCCCCACAAAAACACCATAGGAGGTGGGAACATCATGGTGTGGGGCTGTTTTTCAACATACAGCATTGGCAAACTTCATATAAATAAAGAAAGGATGAATACACAGATGTATGGAGACATTCTTGATAAAAATTTGCTGTCATCTACAAGGATGATGAGGATGAACGCGCATTTCAGAAAGACAACAATCGCAAACACACAGCCAAGGAAACTTTCACATGGTTTTAGAGAAAGAAAATAAAGCTGCTGAATGACCGAGCCGATGGCCTGACCTGAATCTAATAGAAAATTTATGGAAGGAACTAAAGCTCAGAGTTCATAGAAGGAGCTCATAGAACTTTCAGGATTTGAAGAGTGTTTGTGTAGAAGAATGGTCCAAAACCACACCTGAGCAATGCATGTGATTAGTTTCTCCATACTGGAAGCGTCTTGAAGCGGTCATCACAAACAATGGAATTTGTATGAAGTATTAAATACATTTCAGTAAGTATGTTTAATACTTTTTCTCTGTGCCATTTCTCATTATTACATATAATTTATTGACATCTACAGTTTTATTTCTTTGCCTGTGTGGATTGGATGGGTCGTTACCAACATCTGGTGAGAAATTCATGTCAATAGCACCTTTAGAAATATATTTACTTAGAAAATTGATGACTTATTTCACCCGCTGTGAGAACTTAAAAGCACTTCAAATGCCAGATGATTTTCAAGAGGAACTTCACTAAAATGTGAACATTTTTGTACCTGTTTAATCCTATATTTATAGTAAATTGGGGATTCCCAACATTTTAACCATGTAACTGCTGTCAAACCTTTACCAGCATTGCAAGGACAAAACACACACTCTTCTCTACAATGCACACTATACCCAAACTTAGCACAATAAAAGAAAGTCAATGTGAGGCCAGAGAAAGCATTTCATGGCTCAGACTTGTTGAAAGTCTTGCCCGGCCTATGCCAAGCAACTTTGAACAAACTTACTATAAACCCTGCATTTAAAGTGATGTATTTTGCCAGGGAATCCACGACTGTATTCTAGGGAACCCTATCTGGGAAACACTAGCAGAGTGTTGAAATAGTAAAGACACCTTAGTTTGCCAGGCCAATGACAGAGAGGGCTTAAAATATGTTGTAAAGCCAGAAATGTTGTGAAAGCTATTGAAACTAAGCAGCCATTCCTCTTGGCAGGTCATGATTCAAGTGCTGGAGTATTCAGAAATGAAATAAATGACATAAATATGCAGTTTTGTACATAATATTTACTCA
Organism: Anomaloglossus baeobatrachus; assembly: GCF_048569485.1. Taxonomy (NCBI): domain Eukaryota; kingdom Metazoa; phylum Chordata; class Amphibia; order Anura; family Aromobatidae; genus Anomaloglossus; species Anomaloglossus baeobatrachus. The sequence continues at coordinate 202,065,161 of NC_134359.1, forward strand.
CGTAATGTTACATTATTTTACTACCCCTAATAACGAAAACACTGATTTATTAAAAAAAAAAACAAAAGGATTTAGCTAAACCGTTAGTGTATTCTATATGTATTAGGGACACCTGGGCGTGAGGAAGGATCCTGGCAAAACATCACAACACGTGAGACCTACCTGAGAGAAACGCGTAACTTCACTGTTTATTACTGTGGTTGAAATATTTATTCCAATAAAGAATCCTGTTCTGAATGAAGTGCTAAATGTAAGCGCTTGGCACCATCATTCAGGAATAAATATGTCTGGGTATACCTAATACTGTGTTTCCCTATTTCGGCCTTTTCAGAGTAAGGCTTAAATATAGGCATTCAAATCACCAGATGCTGAATGGGAGGACCTGCAGTGGTACACACACACACACACACACCTGGTGATACCGTACTGTTCTTCAGACCTGGGACGGACTGGAATGTGAGGACTTGTGACGGAACATATGGAGGACCTGCGTTGGAACACATTGATGCATTACACCGGAGGTCCTCACACTGCACTGCACTGCGTCCCAGATCTCCCTGCCCCTAATACCATGTTTCCTTAGCAGGAATTTTCAGCCTTTTCGCAGTAAGGCTTAAATATAGGCCCTACACCGAAAAGAAGCCCTAGTCGTGGTTCAATAACGAAGTGTCCATGCAGCTAAAAAAGTTAAAGAATTCTGAAGGACACTTCATTATAGAAAGCAGACCCCCCCAAAAAAGAGACGAAAGAAGACAGAAAACCCCGCAGACAAACTCACCAGATGCCGAACGGGAGGACCTTGAGTGGAACACACACCCGGTGATACCGTACTACTCTTTGGACCTGGGACGCAGTGGAATGCGAGTACCTGCGGTGGAACGTATGGAGGACCTGCAGTGGAACCCATTGATGCATTCCATTGGAGGTCCTCAATGCATTTCACTGCAGGTCCTCACGCTCCACTGCACTGCGTCCCAGGTCCCCCTCCTGGCTGGAAGCAATACGGTATCCGGATGTTGTGTGTATGTGATCTGATGTGTGTGCGATCTGAAGTGTGTATGCATGTGATCTGATGTGCTTGTGTGAATGCCGGGGAGGACCAATGTTGAGAACACCTGCAGGGCGAGCTAACAGAGGATCGTAGGAGGGCCTGAAAGTGATGCAGACATCCGGGGTCTGATAAATATGATTGTCCTTAGGGTGGGGGTTTCCTGATTTTTTGGGGGTAAACGTACCCCTAATCCATGTTTCTCTGGAAATAAGCCCTACCCCAAAAATAAGCCCTAGCACATTTTTCGGGGCAAAAAGTAATAAAACACAGTATAAATAAATCCTGGAATTTATTTCCTCAAGTTGAAAACAGGTAACCAGAGGGATTCTACATGCAGGAAATGTAAGTATAAGGGTCAGTTGTGCCTGAAACGCGTGAGGGATGTATAGATGTTCTGTACAATGACGAGAAAAGGGTAATAATGCTTTGAAGTTTTAACTTTCAGGCTCCATAGCTCTCCATCCACTATATCTATGAACGTGAGACGACCTTAATTTTATAGACAATCATCTTGGCTACGTAAATGTGACGTGTAACTATTTAGCATATGATTAGTTATACACATTCTTGTCATATCACTACATTGATATTACAGAATAAAGGAAAGAAAAAAAGAAGAGAACAACGGGGCGCCAAATCTAAGTGTAGATGTATGTAAACACAGATTGTATGATCATACGAATTTTACACTCACCGTGCAGATTTCTTCTGTTTTCGCTAGTATGATCCGTGTAGTGGATCAACTCTCTTATTAATCCTCCAGTATGCAGCACGAATCCTCGGGAAAAACAATGAGAGTACTGAACAGGTGCTCCCACGTGGGTAATGGAGTAAAGACAAAATCCCTTTCGGCGCTTCCGGAGGATAAATGGATTATCAGTGCAAGTTTGCAACAACTTCAAGAACAAGGGTTTATTAAGGGTTCAATAAAAAACGGACAATAAATTGTCCGTTTTTTATTGAACCCTTAATAAACCCTTGTTCTTGAAGTTGTTGCAAACTTGCACTGATAATCCATTTATCCTCCGGAAGCGCCGAAAGGGATTTTGTCTTTACTCCACTACATTGATATTGTTTTGCTTCTGGTGGTGGAAACATCTTTTTCTTCATAAGTATACTACAAATTACAACCTGTTTTTACATTACCTAATAGCTCAGTGTGTTAATAGGTTGATTCCCAAGTAAAAGATCAGTGATTCGAATATTTTAGGGACCACATCATATTTGAAGTGACCTTAAGAGGCCTACATAACAGAAAATAACCAAAAGTGATACTATTTTAAAAACTGTGTCACTCAAAGTGCTCAAAAAAATTTCAATACATTTATTAACCCTTTAGGTGCTTCACTGGAATTAAAGCAATGTGAAAGGAAAAAATGAACATTTTACTTTTTCCCACAAAAATGTTGCTTTAGCCCCAATATTTTCACAAAGGTAACAAGAGAAATGGAGTGTACAATTTGTTGTGCGTTTTTTCCTTAATACACCGATACCCTATATGTGGTGGAACTCTACTATTTGGGCGCACGGCAGGGCTCAAAAGGGAAGGAGCACTATGACTTTTGCAAAGCAAAATTGGCTGGAACAGATAGCGGACACTATGTCGCATTTGGAGAGCCCCTGATGTTTCTGAAAAGTGGAAACCCCCCACAAGTCACCCTATTATGGAAACTACATTATTATTATTATTATTATTATTATTATTATTATTTATTATTATAGCGCCATTTATTCCATGGCGCTTTACAAGTGAGAGAGGGTATACGTACAACAATCATTAACAGTACAAGACAGACTGGTATAGGAGGAGAGAGGACCCTGCCCGCGAAGGCTCACAGTCTACAGGGACTACATCCCTCAAAAAGTTTATCTAAATGTGTGGTGGGCACTTTAAACCGATAGGAACTTCACAGAATTTTATAATGGTGAGCCATGAAAATATTAAGTCTAATTTTTCCCACAAAAATGTTGCTTTGGCAAGAAATTGTTCATTTCGACAAGGTTATCAGGAGAAAATGGACAATACATTTGGTTTTGTAATTTTTCATGAGTACCTCAATACTTGTCCATAACTACTGTTTGGCTGCATGGCAGGGCTTGGAAGGGAAGGAGAGCTATTTGAGCGCAGATTTTGCAGGAACAAACTAGTGTAGTCGCAATGAGACATTTGAAGAGCTGCTATGGTACCAGAACAGCAGAAACCAACCACATGTGACCCCATTTTGGAAAGTACAACTCTTGAGGAATTCGTCTAGTGGTTTAGTGAGCATTTTAAACCAACAGATGATTCACAGAATTGTGTAACATTGGGCTGTAGAAATGAAAAAAAAAATTCCCCTAAAATGTTGTTAGCTCTAAGTTTTTAATTTTTAAAAGGGCTATCAGGAGGAAATGGACCACGTAGTTTGTTACGCAATTTCCACGGAGTTCGCCAATTGAACATTATTTCAGGCACAGTGCAGATGCAATGCACATTTTGCTGAAATGGTCATGTCACTTTGTCAGAGCCTCTGAAGTGCCAGAACAGTGACCCCATTTTACAAATGATGCAGTGAGGAAACTGACACCACAGGTGAGTAAAAGGATTTTATACCATTTTGTGGTGAACAACTAATAATTGCAATTTTATCAATAAAATACTGTTTCAGCCCAAGATTTTTATTTTCACAAGGGCAAATGGCTATCAAATGCCATATTAATTCACAGTGCTTTACATCACTGTCCCCATTGGGGCACACAATCTAAACTCTCTATCAATATGCCTTTGGAGTGTGGGAGAAAATTGGAAGAAACCTACACAAATGCAGAGAGAACATACAAGCACCTTGTAGATTTTGTCCTTGGTGGAATTTGAACCCAGGACCCCAGCACTGCAAAGTCTGCAGTGTGAATCACTGGGCCACAGAGGAACACAACTCCTTCTGAATGTGGCAATACCCCACATGTGACTGTACAGTACTTTTTAGGCACATGGCAAGGTTTGGGAGGGAAGGAGCGCGATTTGACTTTTGCAGTGCAGAATGTTCTAGAATAGCTTGCAGACTCAATTTGTAGAGCCCCGATGTACCTACCCAATATAAACCCTCCTCAAGTAACCCCCAATTAGAATTTACAACCCTCTGATAATTCTTCTATGGGAGTAGTGACTTTTTATACACTATGGGCCAAACACACAGCGGAAATTGCAGAGTGCAAATATGCCATTGTAGTGCCCAATACATTTCAGCATTAAATACATTGTGCCCAGCTTGTGCTTCTGGAGCCACGCACCTGTAAATTAAGCGGGCTCCCCGCACTACATTAATGTCAAACATGTGGATGCTAACTGCTTGTTTAGGCACATTGTTTGGCTCAGTCGGAGGAAGGACATTTGGATTTAGGGTTGTGAGTAAAGATCAGGTATATATCACCTCCCTAATGCGGGCTTTACACGAGATGAGCTATCGTGCGATGCATCGTCGGAGTCACGGTTTTCGTGACGCACATCCGGCATTGTTCACGACGTCGTCTCGCGTGACACCTCCAAGCGACGCAGAATCGCTCACAAATCGTGAGTCGTGTACTCGTCGCTGAGTTTTAAACAATTGTTTATTTAACATGGCGCCGGTTGTTCATCGTACCCGGGGTAGCACACATCACTCCGTGCGACACCCCGAGGACGATGAACACAGCTTACCTGTGTCCCGCGGGTCCCGCCGGCTATGCGGAAGGAAGGAGGTGGGCGGAATGTTTAAGTCCCGCTCATCTCCGCCCCTCCGCTTCTATTGGCCGGCAGCTGTGTGACGTCGCTGTGACGACAAACGTCCCTCCCCTTCAGGAAGAGGATGTTCGCCGCCCACAGCGAGGTTGCTCAGCAGGTAAGTACGTGTGACGGCGGTTTAACGACTTTGTGCGACACGGGCAGCGATTTGCCCGTGACGCATAAACGACGGGGGCGGGTGTGATCGCTCGTGCAATCGCACGATAGACCGTAACGTGTCAAGCCCGCATTAGGCCGCTTTCACACTGCGTTCCTGTCCCCGTTCAGTGGTACCATCAGGGCTTCCGTTTCGACCCACCCGCAAAATGGTTTTTGGACGATTGTGCCAACAGGGCCATTGACTATACTGGTGCAGACTTTAATGATATGTAAATGTTGAAAATATGGAGAAAAAAAAATTCAGGACATCTCAATTTACTTGGTATTGAGCATGAACACTACGCGCAGATATGTGCACTTACATGCCTTCATGTGCTATCAATGAGGATATGAAAGGGGTTCACCGAAAATGTGAAGAATAGCGCCTGTGACATCATTCAAACTGCAACCGTACTAGTCACGTCAGGGCAGCTGCACACCGAAGAAACAGAGCTTGAAACTTCAGTCACAAGCACCATGATTATCACATTCTCCGGGAATACCTTCAATAGCTGTCTGAGGGATGTTCTGCCATGCTGAAATTTGGAATTTATATAAGAGTTGTCTGGCTATAGTACATTATGTATCCCCAGACCATAATACCAGAAGCAGAACTGGTGTGACATTCGCTCATGAAGGCCTCTTCATGGTTCCAGTTGTCATTGTGTCTAAGACAATGGTAGACAAACCTCCATTAGAGCCTCCATTGCTCTGCACTATCAATGGAATATCTGTAGCTGGTTGTCTGGCTTGTAGGCCAATCTCGTACAAAACACCTTCTTATGTTTTGTGGATATTTTTGTCAGAAGCTTTAAACACCCTTTTAATTATGCCATTATTAATGTTAATAGAGAATACAATTGTCTTTACAGACTTTTAGGGTAGCATAAATAACCTACTTATAAAGGAACTTTTTTAAGAAAACGAAACGTGAAAGCACCTTAGAAACTTCCTACATTTGTAATGGAATATATTACTAAGGTACTAAGGCTAAAAGCTCGATGCTGATAGCACTTCCTGCTCTGATTTTGGTTAGGAGACTGTTATCTTGGAAATCCTGGAGCCCAATGATCAAACACACTGATATCCGCACATACACATGCTAGAAGTCAAACCAGACAGGATGTTGATGTTGTAGTGATAGCGTCACTGCTCCTGGGAGACATCACGCTGTCATCAGAGTCTTTGAGGCGGCCTCACATGTGACAGGGATCTCTCAGGACTCCCTCATACACATCAATGTCCTGGTCAGCTGAGCGTTCAGTGGGTTAAATGTACAAATAGAAGAAAATTGCTGCCAGACAGCTAAGATTGTGGAGACGTATCTCTCAGAGAACATATGTGGCGGCCATTTAAACGCAAATTGCCAAACCTTAATTTCTAAATATCTGTGGAGAGTGAGTTGAGAGGTTCCTTATACATTGTCAAGTGATTCCACAAATACTGATATGATGTGTATGGGGCCTCCACTTCAATCAAACACATCTGAGCATAAAAGAAGAGGCAAAAACTGTTTCAAAATTTTCAGTGTCCAGTTCTTATAATAAAGATCATTTAAACTTTGTCTCAAAATACTTTATAAAGCTAAATTCACATGGCGTCTTTTAGATGCCAACGCAGTCGCCGAGTTTTCCCAGGCAAAGCTGCTTAAGGCCTCTTTCACACGCCCGTGAAAATCACACATGTGTTTCACGGACGTGTCAAAGGTGCCTATTGCCCTCGGTGTGCTGTGTGCATGGCCTACGTGTGTTCTCCGTGTGTTATCCGTGATAACACACGGAGAACGGGAACTTTCTGCTCACCTGTCCCTGGCATCGCTGTCCGTGGTGCTGATCTGCGGTCTCCGGACCTGCCAACTCCCCACTGCTGCTGCTTCCGGCTGCAGTGAAGTGAATATTGAATGAGCATAATGAGCGGCATTCGGCAGCAAGTGACAGCAGCGGCAGAGACAGGAGGGCAGGAGAAGGTGAGTAAAGGTTTGTTTTTTGTAATAGACACATGTCTTTTCTCCGGTGCTTGTCACACGGAACACATCCGTGTGGTCCGTGTGTGTTACGTGTGACACCTGTGATGCCGGAGAAAAACTGACATGTCGGCGTGTGGAGCACACGGGCACACGAAAGTATGTAACGGACACACGTTCCGTGCAAAAATACTTACGTGTGCCCGAAACTATAGGAAAACATATGTCAACGTGTGCCTGTGTCTCCAGTACGTGAGAAAACTGTCCATACACGGACCAGAGGCACGGACGTGTGAAAGAGGCCTAAGGAAAACGTTGCCTGTTGTTTTCCTCAAGTGGCTTCACTTGTAGTTTTGCTCTATACTGTGCCGCATAGCAAGCTTGACTTGGTTTCCTAGCTGAGGCATCCTGAAAAGTGAGCATGTCACGTCTCAACCCTGAAGTGGTTAAAAGATGTGACATAAGATATAACTTGTGCACAGCTAGCTCTTTTTGACATTGCTGTACATTACGTTCATTTTATGGGGCACTTATTCAGCTGGATTTCAAGTGGAATTGGTCTGGAAAAGATACAGTGTGCACATAGCTTAAAAAAGTACAGTAAATATTTTCCAGCATTGCAGTAAAGTGAACTATATAGAGAAGTAATCAACCTTGGAGTATGAAGACAAAAAAGGCGGAGGAAAAATATTCGAAATGATGTTCATATTAACGTGATCATTTCCATCCGATCCACTTGTAAACTGGATAAATCCACATACATTTTGCTTTATTATACTTCTATTAGAAGGCTGTATCATCAAGGAAGAATCACTTAGCTTGCACATCTGTGACCTTGGCTTTATCTTAATACATTACTCATCCTTTTATATACTGGATTCCATAACGGTCTGTGATCATTCAGAGTACTTGTGTCTTAAAGGGAACCTGTCACCAGTTTTTTAGTGTATGAGCTAATGCCACACCTTACTTAGCACCTATGCTACACTCTAAAAAAAAGTGGTATGTTATGCCCTGAGCAACCTGCAAATCTCCAAAAAACTCTTTTGAATAACTCCCGCGCTGTATGCATATACAACCGGTCCGGTCTGATGGGTGTCTTTGCAGGGGCTCCTGTCCCTCCTCTCCACAGGTAATCGCTGTCCTCCAGATGTGATTGATGTGGATGACGCGCCGTTCGCACATAGACGGACATAAGCTCGCGTGCAGACAACCTAACTGCACATGCGTCGGCAGCAGCCTGCAGCAGTACAGACCAAAGTGCGCCTGCGCGAACCGCAATCTCCCTGTGCAGGCATGAAATTATGTGCACAGGACGCATCATCCACATCAATCACATTGGGATGACAGAGATTACCTGTGAAGAGGAGGGACAAGAGCCTTTGCAATGACACCCATCGGACCAGACCGGTAGCATTTGCATACAGCAGGGGAGTTATTCAAAAGGGTTTTTGTCGGGATATGCAGGGGTTCTGGGCATAATATACCACTTTTTAGAATGCACCGTAGGTGCTAAAGAAGGTGGTGGAATTAGCTCATACACAAAAAAACTGGTGACATGTTCCTTTAAAAGCTGTTTTATGTGGGTGACAAGTCTCTTGAGGCGTAGTTGAATGTAAATAAAGGAAGATTTATTGTCCTTACACAGCCATTTCCAGCCTATTATCATACTGAGACACCACTGTATTCCCCAAAAGTCTGGATATACGGTAGTTACGTCACTTGTAGCATTACTGATAACTACAGAAAAATGGCTAGGCATTTGCCAGCAGTCATGAATGTATGAAACTATTGTTACTATTTTTATAATTAGTTTGTTCCAAAATGCTTACAAAATAAAAAAAAAAAAGAATATTCAATAGTTTATTTTTACTCCAATATATTAAAGTGAATCTGGCAGCATGTTTTTACTATGTAATCTCACAGCAGCATGAGGTAGGGACAGACTCTGATTCCAAGAATATACCACTCTGCTGCAGGTTGAGCAGAGATCCGTTACTGAGCTGTGGATAACCCCACCCACACCACAGCTTTCTGTATACATTGTATAGTGGCACAGAACTGCTAATCAGTGGTGGAGCTATGGTTGGACTAGGAGACAGGAGGCCACTTGCCCTGTAGTGGTAATCCCCTGATGATAAAATATTGATTGTATTTAAATGGCAAACACAGCTCAGTAAGTGTCACATCCCTGTAAGCAGGATCTCTGCTCCTTCATTATGGTGCTCTCAGATTACATCACAAAAACCTGCTGACAGATTCTCTTTAAAAAGAAAATGAATAACACTGCTTGTCCTTCATGATTAAATGTAAATTTGAAAGAAAAATGTGGCAAATGACACAAAACCAAAGACTACTGAATTTTCTTAGTTATAACAAGCTGGGTAAACTTTCAGAGGATCATCCATTTGTATCTTACCAAAAGATGACAATAATTGAAATATCATAAATACAAGGAAAAATCCAGCCTAGTAGTATATTAAAAGCTCAAATAGTTTATTAATTCATAAGTTTAAAATTTACAGTAAGTTATAATTGCAAAAATCAAGGGTTGCTGTAAATTGAAAACTTATGAATTAATAAACTATTTAAGCTTTTAATATACTCTTGGGTTGGATTTATTCCTTATATTTATGAAATATCATGGTTTTTGAGTTGAGCTCATAATCAATAATTTGGTGCCCCAGATTAGAATAAATATGGTATTTTAATGAAATATTAAATGGGCTGAGCAGCTTTGGAAAGAAAGGAGCAATAAAGATTGACCTCAAAGTTTCTTTCTTCAATTGGGTCAGTGAAGGGCTAGCTGAAGAATGATGCACTGAATTCAATAAGCGGCACACACCGCTAAATGAATTTGGCATATCCTCTCAATAGCATATGCATGCCGTGTGCTTCGTCAGGGACTTGAGTAGAATTTCTGGGGTAAGAAAAAATAATGAAATGAGTCCCCCCATTTATGATAACCAGACAAGGTACAACAGACAGCTGGAGGTTGGAATTGACAGGCTGAGAAAGCACATGGTTATTTAGTCCTTCCCAGCCTAAAAATACCAGGTCACACCATCCTCAGAAGTGACGCATCATATCACAAGCGCCAGTTCTGACGCTTTACCCGGTTCTTCCCAATTGCTCTGGTGCAGTGGAAATCAGGGTAATATTTTTGGGGTTGATGTCAGCTGTGAATTGACAGCTGGCATCAAGCTTAGGGGCTAGTAATAGATAGGAGTCTATCCTATTAGACACACCCAATACTAACCCGGTAAGTGTACAGTTAAAAAAACACACACACACAGACAGTGAAAAAAAAAGTTTACTTGAATAAAGACTGCCCCTCATACACGCTTTTTCGTTCACCAATTTATTAATTTAAAAATATCCTAAAAGTTTTGATGTAATCCAATAGTGCAATGTCCTACGATGTCCAGGCATGGCATGGATTTTCTTAGGAGCATGTGACTTATGGTGCCTCACTTAGAGAACGTTCGAAGAACGAGGCTCCAAAGGTCACTCCTGGTCAGCAGCAGACCTGGAATATCTCACGAGCATGAGAAATTCTGTTCCTGCCGCTGACCACATGTGACCAATTCAGACTCGTTCTCAGAATATTCTCAGAATGAGGCTCCATATGATTCGATCAACATTGTGGGACATTACACAATTGAATTACATCAGAACCGCAAGGATTTTTTTAATTAATAATTGGTGATTGAGGGAGTGTGGGGGAGTCTTCATTCAAATAAACTATTTCTTCCTCGGTGTGTGTTTTTTTAACTTACTCGGTTAGTAATGAGGGTGTCTGATAGAAGCCTCTCCATTACTAACCCATGTGCTTGATGCCAGATGTTAATTCACAGCTGATATAAACCCCAAAAATATTTTCCCAATTGTCAAGATAGTAGAAGGTCTGCAAGCCATGTCCTATCAAGGCCGGCTAAAAGAACTAGGAATGTTTAATTTACAAAAGAGAAAACTGATAGGAGACTTAATAGTGGTCTACAAATATGTGAAAGGATGTCACAGTGCAGAGGGAACTACCCTATTCTCATTAACATAAGGAAGTACAACAAGCAATGGGATGAAACTAAAAGGAAGGAGATTCAGATTAGATATTAAGAAAAACATTCAGACATTGAGGGCAGTGAGAGAGTGGATCAGGCTATGATGGGAGGTGGTGAGCTCTCCATCAATGGAAATCTTCAAGCGGAAGCTGGATAATCATATAGCTGGGATGATTTAGGAAAACCTGCACTCACAGGGGGTTGGACTCGATGGCCCTTGAGGTCCCTTTCAACTCTACCATTCTATAATTCTAAGTCCATGTTCGTATTTGAGCCCAGGACACTAGGTTTCTGGTACGAACCTTGAACATTACAGTTCGAGCTCACTCACCACTACTTCTGAACTATTTCTTGCCTTGAAATATGATCAACCTTATTTAGGACTTGAATTATCACTACTCATTGTTGACAGGCAAATTGTTGAGCGAGCAAATAATCTCCATTTACATTACACAATTTTTGAAAGTTGAACACGACTTTCTTGCTTCCCTACACAATTTCATACACTTTAAACAAGTTTTTTGGACACTTCAATCAATCAATCCACTCACTTGACATAATTATCATGAATGAAGAATCTGACGGACTTTAAGCCACTGTAAATGCAGCTTAATTTAAGCACCAAAGTTGTGCAATAAACCCCAGAGAAGTGCTCAGCAAACAGGAGCACACACAGTATCTCCTGCCTGGGATTGCATATAGTCCAAACATGGAGTCAATAGAAAGCATAGGCTTCATACTTTGGTCGGTGTACAGCTGTGCTATCCTGTCTGAAGAGTTGTATGATCCTGTCTGATGAGCATTTCTGATGATCGGTCAAGGGGGTATCTCAGAACCCAAATCCTGTCAATTTGTAAGCAATTCAAGTGCCTCCTAAATGTGAAGAATCTATAAGAAAGTTTACTTAGTCTTTTCAAAGTATCCTTTCAACATCAAGCAGAATGCAGCAACATTTTAGCATGTAGCATCTTAAACTGGAAATAGGATATAAAACCTATCTAATATGCTTGCTTTGTTAATGTGTGAGGCAGTGATACATAGATAATGCACATATGCCATGTGTGACACTGTCGTCTCTCGCCACTTTCCGTTTTCATGGACGAGCAATGACAAGCTTCAGCTTAGTGCACATTGGCTTCAGGGTTGTATTTTATTTGTAGTCACAACAGTGTATAGATGTATATACATAAATATAGAATGTGGAAGACGATTTATTAGTATCCTCCAGATATACAAACACTGAAGGCTAAAAACAGATCTTGTTACTTCAACCATAATTGTCTAGAAGCAAAACAGTTTGTGGGCCTCAGGCATGCAAAGCAGGTGTCCATGCGCCAGTATAGTCTACCAAAACTATTCATGGCTGTTGGATTTATTAACTTCATGGAATACAGAATTGCATTTAAGAGACATTTTTTAAAGGAATATATTTTGCCTGCTTAGTGCAGCATAAACGAATACTAATAAATAATATGGACTTTTTGGGGGGAGATTTATAACTCTCCAGCTACCTACTGTTTATTGTCACTGAATATAATCACTGCTCTCTGATCCCTATTTTGACAAGATAATTTTCCATTTTCAAATATTCAAGGTTTTTTTTCTCATTTTCTAGAAGAAAGAGCCATAACTTTTTTTATTTTTCCATTAAAATAGCCATATAGCCTATTCGTAGGATAAGCATTATTTGGAACCTGTCAGGTGCAATGACTTGTCACAAGGGCGTTAGTTCCTGCTCTCATTTCGCCCTCTTAGCATGTTAGCACGCCCATAGTGGAGTACTAACATGCTATTCACGGCAGCTTCATCAGCGTGTACCTGTGTCCGCTGTCACTCCTGATCAGACACTTCCGGTCAAAAGTGCCAGGGTTTCTGATCAGTGGTGACAGCGGACACAGGTACAAGCATCTCTGCTGAGGATAGTGTGTTGAATAGCATGTTAGCACACCCCATGCTAAGAGGGCAGTATGAGAGCAGGTACTAACACCCTTAGGACTAGTCCCTGCGCTCATTAGCATATCATAAAGGATCTTTAGAAATACTTTTACTAAAGATCTCTTTATCTATGATCATGTATACAGGGACAGTTAGGCAGGGATTAGCAATATGCACCCAGAACTGCTCGTGGTTCTGGGTGTATATTGCATCTGATAGGTTCCCTTTAATACCAGATTGGTGAGGGTCCAACATCCGGCGGCCCCACCAATCTGTCTGTATTTTCAATGTTGGTCAGATGTAAGCAGTGAACGGAGCGGTGTATGGCTTCTAATCACCCAGGAACATACTGAACAGAGCTGCGCTGATTCATTTCCACTGACCGCCATTGTAATCAGCTAATTTTTAAAGCTGGGTTCACACTAAGCGACAGCGACGTCGCTGTTACGTCACCCGTCACCATTTTCTGTGACGTAACAGCGACCTTGTAAGTCGCTGTTATGATCGCTGCTTAGCTGTCAAACACAGCGACGCAGCAGCGATCATAACGTCGCTGTGCTACATGTGCAGAGAGCAGGGAGCCGCGCTTAGCGCTGGCTCCTTGCTCTCCTAGGTACAGTACACATCGGGTTAATTAACCCGATGTGTACTGCAGCTACATGTCACAGTGCAGAGAGCAGGGAGCCGCGCACATTGCTTAGCGCTGGCTCCTTGCTCTCCTTCCTACAGTATACATCGGGTTAATTACCCGATGTGTACTGCAGCCACATGTGCACAGAGCAGGAGCCGGCACTGGCAGCAAGAGCGGCGGAGGCTGGTAACGAAGGTAAATATCGGGTAACCAAGGAAAGGTCTTCCCTTGGTTACCCGATGTTTACGCTGGTTACAGCTTACCGCAGCTGCCAGACGCCGGCTCCTGCTCCCTGCTCGCTTCAGTTCGTCGCTCTCTGGCTGTCACACACAGCGATGTGTGTGTCACAGCGGGAGAGTGACGACCAAAAAATGAAGCTGGACATTCAGCAACGACCGGCGACCTCACAGCAGGGGCCAGGTCGTTGCTGGATGTCACACACAGCGACAGCGACGGGACGTCGCTGCAACGTCACAGAAAATGGTGACGTAGCAGCGACGTCGTTGTCGTTGTCGCTGTGTGTGACACCAGCTTAAGAGTACCGGGTGTCAGATACCAACCTGATCTGAAATTTATGACCTATCCTGAGGATATCAATATGATAAGCTAGGAAACCCCTTTAAATAAAGAAAAAATAATATCTTCTGCAACATGTGGGGCATATAGATGAATAAGCAGAGAAAAGCTGACTGGGGAGCTGCACGGATCCGGTAGGTCACATAACGTTGCAGATTGCTATCCTGTCTACACAGAAGAGCATGTACTGGACTGAGACATCACCCAACTGTCTACAGTGAAGAGCGAAAATATAGAGATGTAACTGAGCTGGGAGGAAACAAATTTTACACTGCTGGAATACTGCATTCGATTTAGGATTATATGGGGAAAGAAAATCTGTCCTGAATCCTGAACCAGTTTTATTTGGCTTTTTGGCTGAAAGGAATTGGCAAGTTTTAAACGGAAATGTAAATCTCTAGGAACCACTTTGATAACCTAAACGGTCCAGTATTAAAATAAAAAAAAGTTATAACACAACCAAAACATTACCCTCTATTGCATTTCACCTCAATATGATAGACTACCTGAATCTTAGGATTTGCTTTAAGAAATGCAAAGAAGAAACATGGATGACAAAGGCTTAGGAAACAATACCAAACCAGAAGAGTTAAGGTACCGTCACACTAAGCAACATCGCTAGCAACATCGCTGCTGAGGCACAACTTGCTAGCGATGTTGCTTAGTGTGACATCCAGCAACAACCTGGCCCCTGCTGTGAGGTCGTTGGTTGTTGCTGAATGTCCTGGACCATTTTTTAGTTGTTGCTCTCCTGCTGTGAAGCACACATCGCTGTGTGTGACAGCAAGAGAGCAACGAACTGAATGTGGGGAGCAGGGAGCCGGCTTCTGCGGACGCTGGTAACCACGGTAAACATTGGGTAACCAAGAAGCCCTTTCCTTGGTTACCCAATATTTACCTTCGTTACCAGCGTTCGCCGCGCTCACACTGCCAGTGCCGGCTCCCTGCTCCCTGCACACATAGCCGGAGTACACATCGGGTAATTAACCCGATGTGTACTGTGGCTAGGAGTGCAGGGAACAGGGAGCCGGCACTGGCAGTGTGAGAGCGGCGGACGCTGGTAACGAAGGTAAATATCGGGTAACCAAGGTAAGGGCTTCTTGGTTACCCGATGTTTACCATGGTTACCAGCGTCCGCAGAAGCCGGCTCCTGCTGCCTGCACACGTAGCAGAGTACACATCGGGTAATTAACCCGATGTGTACTGTGGCTAGGTGTGTAGGGAGCCAGCACTAAGCGGTGTGCGTTGGTAACCAAGGTAAATATCGGGTTGGTTACCCGATATTTACCTTAGTTACCAGGCGCAGCATGCTTCCACGTGTAGCGACGCTCCAGCGATCCCTGCCAGGTCAGGTTGCTGGTGGGATCGCTGGAGCGTCGCTTAAGGTGGCTTTACACACTGCAACATCGCAAACGACATCGCTGTAACGTCACCGGTTTTGTGACGTAATAGCGACCTCCCCAGCGACATTGCAGTGTGTGAAACACATCAGCGACCTGGCCCCTGCTGTGAAGTTGCTGATCGCTACAAATCGTTCAGGACCATTCTTTGGTCCTTTGTTTCCCGCTGTGCAGCATGATCGCTAGAAAGTCTCAGTGTGTAAAGGGGACTTTACAGCGCCTTCGTTAGCGACTTCCCTTTCAAAAAGCTGCTTTACAACTTCCCCAATGACTAGCTAGGTCGTTCTGCAGGTCCGGATCGCTGTTGCGTCGTTGGCCAGGTCTGCCTGTTTGACAGCTCACCAGCGACTCACCAGAGACTTTGTAGCGACCTGGCCAGGTTGGGATCGCTGGTGGGATCGCTAGAAAGTCTCAGTGTGTAAAGGGGCCTATAGTGTGACATCTCACCAGCGACCTCTTAGCAACTTACCAGCGATCCCTATCAGGTTGTATTGTTGTTGGGATCGCTGGTAAGTTGTTTAGTGTGACTGGGCCTTTACTTCAAGTGGTTCTTCAAACTAAAATGAGTAATGGCCATAAACGGATCAGTGGGTTCTAGCATTGGCTTCAGCCTCATCACAAAGCTTCTGATAACATTCAGGTAGTTGTATAGATGGGGGCAGACTGACAATTCTCTACTGTCATCACTCAGCACAGCGGGGAGATTTACTAATCATGTCTGATATTTAGACAGTGTAAACTTACACCAGACAGTCTGAAAATGCACCACATTTATCACAGCAGCTCATGCAGGATGATAAATCTGATGCATATTAAATGCTTTTGTCTAACTTTACACCACCTCCCGGGTGGCTTAGTTTACATCAATACTTTGCAGTGTTGGTACATGGTGTCACATTTAAGGTACACCCTGTTTCAGCCCTTTTCAGACAAGACATATGCCCCATTCATCTTTTTAAAACTCTCTTAATCTCTTCTACATTAAACACTAAGGGTACACACAACCTCTTCTTAGGCTGCTTTCACACTACGTTTTTTAACATCCGTCATGAACGTTTTTTTAACGCAAAAACGGATCCAGTGCAAATGCGTTTTCATTTCAATGCATTTGCAATGGACTCGCGTCAACATGCGTTCATCTGTGTTTGCGTGAGTTATAGTCAGGATCCAGCGACTTGCAGTTTTTTTACTTTTTTCAAAAACGCTACTTGTAGCGTTTTTGAGCTGCGTCCATATACTGGAAATTGCTGGATCCTGACTAAACAGCATGCAAACGCATGTGAACGCTGGCATGCTGATAGACAGGATCCTGCTTGCTCTACTGAGCATGCACAGAAATCAGCCTCGCGTGATCAATCTCTCTCTCCACCTCCCTCTCTCCCCCTCTCTCTCTCTCCACCTCCCTCCCCCTCCCTCTCTCTCCACCTCCCTCCCTCCCCCTCCCTCTCTCTCCCCCGCCTGAGAGCGGAGGACGCTCGTAAACAAGGTAAACATCGGGTAACCGCGGTCTTAGTTACCCGATGTTTATCTTGGTTACGTGTGCAGGGAGCCCGGCTCCTAGCAGCTGCAGACGCTCGTAATTAATGTAAATATCGGGTATCCAAGCAAGTTACCCGATGTTTACCCTGGTTACGAACCTCCACAGCTGTCAGATGTCGGCTCCCAGTTTTTCACGTTCAGTTCCCGTCACTCCCGATCACAAGACTCCAATGCCCGCCCATAAACTTAAAAAGTGACAGGATCCTGCAAAATAACACGTGCGTTTGCATGGGTTTTTTTGCTGTAAAAGCAGGATCCGCTTTTGCAGCAAAAAAACGTTCATGACGCATGTTAAAAAAACGTAGTGAAAGCAGCCTTAAGCGGATTTAGTCAGGAACCTGCCTGAAAAATTGTAAAAAAAAAAAATGAGCATATGCACAGCACTGTCAAAACAACTTGCTGTGCATAAATTCTGCCTTCTGTGAGGTTGCTACAATGCTACAAGCGTCCTGCCCATCCTTCTGGCAACTTCTGCTTGGAAGATGCTTCCCTTTTATATATAGAATTAGGAAAAATGTATATGCCGGAGTCAGACGCCGCAAAAAGGATTGAGAAGGTGCCAATGAGGGCGCTTCAGGAAAAAACACAGTTGGCATTTACCTGTAGAGTCTTCTAGTAAAATCCTGTGAGTGCTGTACTATGTCTTAATTAACATTGGTGAATACTTCCCAAAACTGTAATCCTCTAGTTCAGGGGTGGGGAACCTTTTTTTCTGCCAGGGGCCATTTGAAAATTTGTACCTTGCCGCACAAAATTATGAACTTGCAAATTACCCTACTATATTTAGTAAAAAAATTAACTCAGTGTGGCAGCTGGAGCTTCTTGTTTTTGGTGCAGCTGTGATATTAGGAGATATTGATCTGATTGCTTCTCACAACTGCTTTACCAGTTTGTGTAGGCTGAGACTGCTGAGGGCATATACATCACAGGAGACGATGGAGGCATATACATCACAGGGGAGAGTTGGGAGAAATATACATTGCTGGGGATCATAAACATCACTGGGGATGCTGGGGTTCATAGACCTCACAGTATGTGCATGGTTGAGCCTAGAAAGTATGGGCTCCTTCAAAGTTGGTGGGTGTGTAATGCATGCAGGGTTTCAAAGGCCAGCAGCCAGCAAGACACGGCTAGCACCTGAGCACTGCGGTCTCTGGGAATCTTCCCGGGGGCTGCAGGAAAGGTCACCGTGGGTCGTATGCAGCCCACGGTCAGGAGGTTCCCCACCCCTGCTCTAGTGACATTGATTGTTTAACATGGGTTTTATGACATATACTAAGGTTATATAAATACACGCGCCCATTTTGTAAATATTGTGCCATTTTTAACTACAGAAAAATATCTAAAAACTGGCATGAAGTCAATCTATGCATTTATTTAGCATACATAGGAAATAGAAACCAGCCCTATCCAGCATTAGCAGAGTCCGCCAACATACTATGGTTTTAGAATATAAAGTCTGTTGGTGGTATTCAGTTAAAAAGTGACAGTGTTTTCCAGCCAAATAATATAATGGTTTATTCTTTAACTCACTACAAAGCATTTTTCAAACAAGCTGGCTACACGACTCCACTTTCTATCCAAACGTCTTATTCCTGTCTCTCTACAGCAGTAAGAACATGCCAGGAAAGGATAATAAGCAGCACAATTGCCAACAGACCTGAATTATACCGGAATTAACTGCAAGTCTAACAAAGGAGTCCGGATTTATTGCCGAGAGGAAGCAGCTCTTCTGACGGCCTCTCCTGTCCTGAGCGGTGGAGACAATACATGCCTCGCTCTGTAAGAACATGAGACATAGGTGACATGCTGCTTCATGATCACCTGTCCTCCAAAACAGAGGCTGTGTAGTAATCTATTCCTTTTAATTAGAGGCTTCACCTAAGATCTCCATGTTTTCATTTGCTAATAGCCATTACTTAATGTCAGTGGCACAGGCTAAAATGAAGCAGTTTCCTATAAGAAGAGACTTCATTTTATTGCTTATATCATATGCTGTATAATATTTTTCCAAATATATATATATCTATATATATATATATATATATATATATATATATATATACAGTACAGACAGACCAAACGTTTGGACACACCTTCTCATTCAAAGAGTTTTCTTTATTTTCATGTCTCTGAAAATTGTAGATTCACATTGAAGGCATCAAAACTATGAATTAACACATGTGGAATGAAATACTTAACAAAAAAGTGTGAAACAACTGAAAATATGTCATATATTCTAGGTTCTTCAAAGTAGCCACCTTTTGCTTTGATTACTGCCTTGCACACTCTTGGCATTCTTTTGATGAGCTTCAAGAGGTAGTCACCGGAAATGGTTCTCACTTCACAGGTGTGCCCTGTCAGGTTTAATAAGTGGGATTTCTTGCCTTATAAATGGGGTTGGGACCATCAGTTGTGTTGTGCAGAAGTCTGGTGGATACACAGCTGATAGTCCTACTGAATAGACTGTTAGAATTTGTATTATGGCAAGAAAAAAGCAGCTAAGTAAAGAAAAATGAGTGTCCATCATTACTTTAAGAAATTAAGGTCAGTCAGTCCGAAAAATTGGGAAAACTTTGAAAGTGTCCCCAAGTGCAGTGCCAAAAACCATCAAACGCTACAAAGAAACTGGCTCACATGAGGACTGTCCCAGGAAAGGAAGACCAAGAGTCACCTCTGCTGTGGAGGATAAGTTTATCCGAGTCACCAGCCTCAGAAATCGCAGGTTAACAACAGCTCAGATTAGAGATCAGGTCAATGCCACACAGGGTTATAGCAGCAGACACATCTCTAGAACAACTGTTGAGAGGAGACTTTGTGCAGCACGTAAAATAGCTGCTAGGAAACCACTGCTAAGGACAGGCAACAAGCAGAAGAGACTTGTTTGGGCAAAAGAACACAAGGAATGGACATTAGACCAGTGGAAAACTGTGCTTTGATCTGATGAGTCCAAATTTGAGATCTTTGGATCTAACCACTGTGTTTTTGTGCGACGCAGAAAAGGTGAATGGATGGACTCTAAATGCCTGGTGCTCATCGTGAAGCATGTAGGAGGAGGTGTGATGGTGTGGGGGTGCTTTGTTGGTGACACTGTTGGAGAATTATTCAAAATTGAAGGCATACTGAACCAGCATGGCTACCACAGCATCTTGCAGCGGCATGCTATTCCATCCGGTTTGCGTTTAGTTGGACCATCACTTATTTTTCAACAGGAGAATGACCCCAAACACACCTCCAGGCTATGTAAGGGCTATTTGACTAAGAAGGAGAGTGATAGGGTGCTATGCCAGATGACCTGGCCTGCAGTCACCAGACCTGAACCCAATCGAGGTGGTTTGGGGTGAGCTGGACTGCAGAGTGAAGGCAAAAGGGCCAACATCTCTGGGAATTCCTCCAAGACTGTTGGAAGACCATTTCCGGTGACTACCTCTTGAAGCTCATCAAGAGAATGCCAAGAGTGTGAAAAGCAGTAATCAAAGCAAAAAGGTGGCTACTTTGAAGAATCTAGAATATAAGACATATTTTCAGTTGTTTCACACTTTTTTGTTAAGTATTTCATTCAATATGTGTTAATTCATAGTTTTGATGCCTTCAACGGGAATCTACAATTTCAGAGTCATGAAAATAAAGAAAACTCTTTGAATGAGAAGGTGTATCTAAACTTTTGGTCTGTACTGTAGGTATATATATATATATATATATATATATATATATATATATATATATATATATATATAAAAATCTTTGAAGATCTGTAGTAGCTGAAGCCGCCTGTTCTATGCTCTATGTGTCCATTATATTAGGAAACAGTTGTTTGTATATAAAAAAATTATGTCAAAATGAAACAAGATACTGATATAACAAATAAACTATACAGTAGGTAAAGATATAAGACTCATTAACTGTGATTCCAAGCAATGGCCACTAAACTGTGAAGATTCGGCTCAGTTTCTGCTTAGTACTAGCCACCACTGGTGCTTAAAACATCTATGGGTGACGGGTGGACGGTGTAGAACCCCCAAAGTTCTGATGGGAATAGGTCATGAATGTAACGAGTAACCCGAATGCTGTACTATTAGTGCGAGTAGCGAATAGTGCGGCATTCAGATTACTGGTTACATTGCGAGTATTCGCCATTGACTTGCAATACACACGCTATTCGTAATAAATACGAGAGTATTAGACAGTACTCATTACACGAATCTGAGTATTTCGAAACTCGCTTATCACTAATTTTAACAAATTCTAAGACATTAGAAATAATTTTGTGGACATTAGTAATTTTTTTTTTATCTATGTAAATAGCTGGAAATAGATAAAAATGAGAAAAATGAAAGGGGCTTTCCGGTTCGGTTGTCAGTTTCCTATTTTAACATATCTTTCTTGAATGTGCATATGATACTGAATAAAAAAAAAAAACTGTTGTTTATACACTTTCCTCTGATCCAGCACTGAGTCTCTGCTGCTGCTCCAAGTTGTGTGCAGCGCTGAAGTCACGACGGCAGCACTGCAGCCAATCAGTGATCTCAGCTGCTCCAAGAAGCTTCTTCAGTCTACTCAGGCATACCGTAGTATGAACTGAATAATTGGCGGAAGAGCTGTTAATGTTCATCTCTGCAAATAACCAGGAGCGCAAAGACTCAGAGCTGGACCTGAGGAGATGGAGTAAGGCACAGTTTGTTGTTTTAAGTAAGCTGCAGCTGGCGGATCAGAATTTTCCAACATCATAAAGCCCCTTTCATAAATATAAAAACTTATATTACTAAATATACAGTTAGAT
Organism: Anomaloglossus baeobatrachus; assembly: GCF_048569485.1. Taxonomy (NCBI): domain Eukaryota; kingdom Metazoa; phylum Chordata; class Amphibia; order Anura; family Aromobatidae; genus Anomaloglossus; species Anomaloglossus baeobatrachus. The sequence goes on from NC_134359.1 coordinate 202,086,995, forward strand.
CCAGAAATATTTGAACAGTGACACAAGTTTTGTTATTTTAGCTGTTTACAAAAACATGTTCAGAAATACAATTATATATATAATATGGGCTGAAAGTGCACACTCCCAGCTGCAATATGAGAGTTTTCACATCCAAATCGGAGAAAGGGTTTAGGAATCATAGCTCTGTAATGCATAGCCTCCTCTTTTTCAAGGGACCAAAAGTAATTGGACAAGGGACTCTAAGGGCTGCAATTAACTCTGAAGGCGTCTCCCTCATTAACCTGTAATCAATGAAGTAGTTAAAAGGTCTGGGGTTGATTACAGGTGTGTGGTTTTGCATTTGGAAGCTGTTGCTGTGACCAGACAACATGCGGTCTAAGGAACTCTCAATTGAGGTGAAGCAGAACATCCTGAGGCTGAAAAAAAAAGAAAAAATCCATCAGAGAGATAGCAGACGTGCTTGGAGTAGCAAAATCAACAGTCGGGTACATTCTGAGAAAAAAGGAATTGACTGGTGAGCTTGGGAACTCAAAAAGGCCTGGTCGTACACGGATGACAACAGTGGTGGATGATCGCCGCATACTTTCTTTGGTGAAGAAGAACCCGTTCACAACATCAACTGAAGTCCAGAACACTCTCAGTGAAGTAGGTCTATCTGTCTCTAAGTCAACAGTAAAGAGAAGACTCCATGAAAGTAAATACAAAGGGTTCACATCTAGATGCAAACTACTCATCAATTCCAAAAATAGACAGGCCAGAGTTAAATTTGCTGAAAAACACCTCACGAAGCCAGCTCAGTTCTGGAAAAGTATTCTATGGACAGATGAGACAAAGATCAACCTGTACCAGAATGATGGGAAGAAAAAAGTTTGGAGAAGAAAGGGAACGGCACATGATCCAAGGCACACCACATCCTCTGTAAAACATGGTGGAGGCAACGTGATGGCATGGGCATGCATGGCTTTCAATGGCACTGGGTCACTTGTGTTTATTGATGACATAACAGCAGACAAGAGTAGCCGGATGAATTCTGAAGTGTACCGGGATATACTTTCAGCCCAGATTCAGCCAAATGCCGCAAAGTTGATCGGACGGCGCTTCATAGTACAGATGGACAATGACCCCAAGCATACAGCCAAAGCTACCCAGGAGTTCATGAGTGCAAAAAAGTGGAACATTCTGCAATGGCCAAGTCAATCACCAGATCTTAACCCAATTGAGCATGCATTTCACTTGCTCAAATCCAGACTTAAGACGAAAAGACCCACAAACAAGCAAGACCTGAAGGCTGCGGCTGTAAAGGCCTGGCAAAGCATTAAGAAGGAGGAAACCCAGCGTTTGGTGATGTCCATGGGTTCCAGACTTAAGGCAGTGATTGCCTCCAAAGGATTCGCAACAAAATATTGAAAATAAAAATATTTTGTTTGGGTTTGGTTTATTTGTCCAATTACTTTTGACCTCCTAAAATGGAGTGTTTGTAAAGAAATGTGTACAATTCCTACAATTTCTATCAGATATTTTTGTTCAAACCTTCAAATTAAACGTTACAATCTGCACTTGAATTCTGTTGTAGAGGTTTCATTTCAAATCCAATGTGGTGGCATGCAGAGCCCAACTCGCGAAAATTGTGTCACTGTCCAAATATTTCTGGACCTAGCTGTATATTTGGTAATCATTATTCTGACTGCTTTATCTTCTTTATGGATAACCTTCAGACATCTGGACAAGTTCTGTATAATGTACAGAAGATAAATATATTCAGTACCATGTGCACATCCGAGACAGATATGTTAAAATAGGAAACTGACATTCGAGTCACTCTGTGAACAGCAGGCCTCAAACAACTACGACTATATTTATTTTTACTATATTCTCCAAGGCTGACCTCTTGCAACTCCACTACTGAGCAGCTGAAATCTTCTTTCCATGTCTTCCAGTAATGCATTAGGTTACAAGGACGTAGAGACCAGGAAGTAGGGAGCAGAGATCAAAGTCAGAGGAAGAACTTGTTTTCCTGTCTAGATTGTTGTTGTTTCTGAGGAACCCGCGTAAGAGATTATTCATTCCAAATCCAACAGGCTTGAACCTGCAGGGACTCCACATGGAGAGTGTACAGACTCAGGGGCTTCTGCCTTCATGTACACAAGGAATATATTTTATCAATCACTTATGATAATGAACAAAGCCTGATAACTTCCAATAGTCACTTGTACATAAAATGTGGCCAATTATGACTTATGATACCATCTCGCGAACAGAGCCAACAACTATGATTGTACAATTAGAGATTGATCTGCAACATAATCAGAACCAATTCTCCATCCTACTCTGAAGGTTACGGTTGTCGTTACATGAAGCGGTCCCAGTATTTTATTAATAAGAAGTAAAAAAAACCAACTATCAAATAAAGAATCCTATTATACCAGACCATACATTTTAATTGTATTAAGTAAGGAACCTATTTATCCCATAGTATCATGTAGGTGTTATATAACACATAAGAAAAAAAAAGTGTAAACAGTCAACCGATTCAGTCGTTTGTTCTTCTATAATTGCGAGAGTGGTGGAAAACCAAAAAAAGAAGGCATGTGCAAAAACTTGAGACTTTGTTTCCTCAACAGTTATTCTGGGGAACAGTCCTTAATAAATTCTCCCAGTGGCCCAACAGATACTCTAGATAGGACAACGCACTCTGGGCCTAAAGATGCCTGTACAAATTAGATTAATGTTGGCCAAAGTCATAATAGGGTTTGGGACGTCGGCCAACTAATGCTGATGTTGATCGCACATGTTAGATTTTGGACTGATTAGCACATTGGTTGACAAGTTTGCTGTTGGTTTTCTCATTGAGAACATAGGAGTGCTAGGCCAAACGAGTGCTGATGTGTATATGGGAGAGTTGGCTGAGATGGCTGTTGGCTCAACAACCAGTCAAAGCAGGATTCGGCCAACAGCCATCTATTGCATATGACCTGATCTCCTGAAATGTCAGGACAATTCTGGAGCATCACGACATAGAACCCTGCAGTCTGAAGTTCCTATGATTTTTCTCTCGGAAATGTATGAATAATCTGAGATCTGGTTGTTTCCATTCCATCTCACAGAACTGAAAGATGATGCACAGTTGAAAAATTATATCTGGTACAAAGTTAATTAAAGGGATTTGTACACAAACATAATTTGCCACCTACCACAGGTGTGAAAGACCAAAGAAAAAATATACCAGAGTAATGAGCTGAAACCTCTGCATACTTACCTGCCACATTTATTATGCATTTTAGACATTTTTTCCCCTAACTTGGCAACTGGCTTGAAGCAGCGGAAAGGGAGAGGGCTCAGCTGGAAAGGGCTGTGGCCTCAAAATTGTGACGTTAGCCAAAATGCTTGCATAATATAGTGGTTTAAAACAAATCAAACAGCCTTGGTGTATTATAAGACTTCTTAGTCCAAGTTCTTTTTCACCATGTTGGATATCTTGATCTGAAATTGGCCCTAATTGTAGAGTTTACATAGGAAAAACTGTTAACCAAAAATTCATTTAAGAAAGGGTTGTAGCCTAAAAGTTGAGACAACTTTAGCCAAAACACTGGCATAATTCTTGTATATGGCCTAAACCAAACCAACCAGCCTTGGTGTAGTTTAAGACTTCTTGGACTAAGTTCTTTTTCACCATGTTGACTATCTCGATCTGAAATTGGTCCTAATTGTAGAGTTTATGTGATGCCCTGGACTAGTCAAGTCATCCCAGGTAGTCACACACAACACCACACCCCCCTCCCGATTAGGTGACATCAGCCAAACTAAAAACCTTGTCACCACCCTCCAGGTTTGATGTCCACACCAGGGGGGCGGAGCCAGGTGGTTGGCTCCGCCCACCGAGGAGTTCACAGGCCTGGAGGCGGGAAAACACGGACACAAGTTCAAATTGACAGTGCAGAGTAGTTTTGACAGTGAGGAGAGAGGTTGTGTCCAAGGGCAGCCCTGCGCCCAGGCCTGCCATAGACTACTCCGGTGGCTGGGTCGGAGCCCAGTCACCCTTGGCAAGGAGGCAGACGGTGGTGGCCGCCTGCAGGAGCTGGGATTACAGCCGGTGGAACCGTAGGGACCGGGGTCAGGTGGTGGCCCGCCGGTACCGAACCGGGGAGCCGATTGGAAACTGGAGCACCAGGAGGGGTACTCAGACCCAGACGAAGCCCCGAACCGACAGGGCCGAGTCAAATCAACTGATTGCGGACTGGACTTAAGGACCTATCCCACACAAGACCCGTTAGAAGACAACAGCCCAACCATACAGGGTAGAGCCATGGCCAAGGCACAGAGACCCAAAGGGCCAGCGTCTGCAGGCAAACGGGCTCCTACGGCATATACAAGTGGTGGAGCGGACTACCGATGTCTAGGCATAGGAGTCAAACATTTACACACAGAGGTGCAGGAGAAAGGCGGAAACCACCAACCTATACCGGGAGAAGCTGCAGCTGGCTGCGGGCCCCGCTCATCACTCCGTTTGGTTTACCAGAGACTCGAGTGTATTGTGTCAGAGTAAGTACATCAGTGCCTTCGGGCCGTGCACCGCGCTGCACCGCACCAGCATCCAACCCGCTCCCCCGCCTCAGCACCTCCCTCGGGTCCCCGGGACCATCACTCCCCTACCCACGAAGGGGTCAATACCAAGCTGCGCAACACCGTCACCAGGAGGCCTAGTCAACGGCAGCGGTGGTGTCCATCCATTCACCACAATCCATGGGTGGCGTCACAAATTTGAAATCCAAACCAAACGTCCGCGGCCCTGGCCGTGGAACTCCTCACCCAAATCCCCGCGTGTAGCGCCAACTCCCTTGCAAAGCGACGTGACCCCTGGGTCCGTGAGAGGCTCGAGCCACCACCCACAGTACGAGCATGGATCCGAGCGGCTCGGCGGTCGCAGCCGAGCCCACGGGGCGGTACATTTACACAGGAAATACTGTTAATTAGACAAAAATTAATGTAGGAAAGGGCAGTGGCCTAAAAATTGTGACAACTTTACCCAAAAGGCTGGCTGACATAATATAGTGGCCTATACCATTCCAACCAACCTTGGTGTGGTTTAAGACTTCTTAAGGCTACTTTACACACTGCGATATCGGTCCCGATATCGCTAGTGTGGGTACCCGCCCCCATCTGTTGCGCGACACGGGCAAATCGCTGCCCGTGTCGCACAACAGCCGTCACACATACTTACCTGTCCGGCGACGTCGCTGTGACGGGCGAACCGCCTCCTTTCTAAGGGGGCGGTCCGTGCGGCGCCACAGCGACGTCACTGAAGCGTCACTGAACCGCCGCCCAATAGCAGCGGAGGGGCGGAGATGAGCGGGACGTAACATCCCGCCCACCTCCTTCCTTCCGCATAGCGGCCGGGAGGCAGGTAAGGGGAGCTTCCTCGTTCCTGCGGCGTCACACGCAGCGATGTGTGCTGCCGCAGGAACGAGGAACAACTTCGTTACTGCTGCAGTAACGATTTTTAAGAATGGACCCCCATGTCGCCGATTAGCGATTTTGCACGTTTTTGCAACGATGCAAAATCGCTTATCGGTGTTACACGCAGCAACATCGCTAATGCGGCCGGATGTGCGTCACAAATTCCGTGACCCCAACGACTCCGCATTAGCGATGTCGCAGCGTGTAAAGCCCGCTTTAGTCTAAGTTCTTTTTCACCATGCTGAATATCTCGATCTGAAATTGGTCCTAATTGTACACCTTACATAGCAAAAACTGTTTATTAATGAATTTTTTGATGCGATGAACTTTGCGTGCTGACCATACAGATGTTTTTATACATTTTGCCAATAGTCCTGTTAGTTTGTCTGATGGCTGCCCTCATTTCTACGTCCAATGTAAGAAAGGCAGGTCGGTCAGAGGTAAACATAACTTTTCAGTGTCCAAAGCTTATGTAATCTGCGTGGTTTTATTGGTGATACAAACAGTAAATTGCTTTGAATGTATACCTGCTAAAGAGAGGGCTTCACATCTAACTAGAAATATCCCATTCCTGGAGATCCCTGCATCTTTTAAGGGACATAAAGAGATGGCCTAGTCTTCAAAGGTAAAACTAAGTAACTTGTTTGTTTAACAACAAGCTGCTAAGTAGTAATTATAGATGTGATCAGTGCTAAAAGATTACTATTACACCTATTAGTCTGCTGACGTCCTGATCCTGCATTGTGTTTCCCTGCATGATCCTTCCTAAGACCAAATCATTGTTCTCTAATGAGAAATATTCGCACTCACCACCATACAGTTACTAAAGCCATATTCACCCTCCTCAAAAACCCTTGATAAATTACATGTTTCACCCGGAAAGCCTCTTGACATTTACGTTTATATATTACTTATTGATCCTTCTACAGAGGATTTTGATGTTTCACTTTACAGCACTCAGTCTTATTAAAAAAAAATATCAAAAAAGGCAAATTAAATCTAGTAATGAAAAAAGAAAATATGTCAGTCTGTGGAGACATCTGCAAAGACCTGAAACAAACAGCCATTCAGAAATCTGGCAGAGGAATGGGGCATTCTTCCCCTTGATTCTCTCTATTTTTTTGTCTAGGGCATAAGGAGTGGGGCTGAGTTTAAAGGGGATTTCCAACGAAATCAGCTACTTTATCACATTTTCCCACCCTTGAAAGCCCCTTTAAAGAGGTGGAGATTATTGATGACATTTCATCACTGTGTTTGTTTTTGAGTCAGATGGAAGTTTTCTTAGCTCCCAAAATGGCTTGAATGCCTATCCTTATATGCTAAACTTTTTTTCACGGTTACAGGGGTTGTCCAGGATGGATTTGCACATTGAAGACTTGTCCTCAGAATAAGTCATCAAATATCAGATGGGAGCAGGGCCGCAATCAGGGCTTTACAACCGTGACTGGTGAAGAGGGGAGGCCCGGCTGGGCCCGGGGTAATTACTTATTAAGCCCCTGGCAGGATGGGCCCCTCCTCTTCACCAGGCCTCGATCACAGCAGCAGAGGGGCCACACAGTGTCGCTTCACTACCAGACATGACTAATTTGCATGTGAAAGGGCAGAGCATGCAAATTAGCCATGTGCTGGATGGAGGCAGGGTCAGTGGAGCAAAGCAGGGCGCCGTCACCTCATCACTGGGCCGTGCAGCAGAGTAGTGAGGTCATCAATCTGCGACCTCATTACACTCCTGCAAGTAACAGCAGCTGATGTGGTAGTTCTGGGTGCATATTGCTAATTCTTGCCTAACCGTCCCTGTATCTAGTAGCATAATAAATAAATACAGTATTTAGAAAATATTTCTAAAGATCCTTTATGATATGCTAATGAGCACAGAGACTAGGCGTAAGGGCGTTATTTCATCCAATTAGTCCAGTTTCTTAGCATGTTAACATGTATTCAATGCCTGGCATCATCAACAGTGACCGGCATACCTGTGTCCATTGTCACCACGTCAGACGCCGGGTTTATGCTCAGTGCGCATGATCCAAAATCCCTGCACTTCCGATCATGCGCATTAGACGTCTCTGAAGCTCGGACGCATACACCCGGCTTCATAGTGCACATGAACAGACGTGCCAGGACTTCTGATCATGCGCACTGAAGCAATGACAACATACACAAGTACTCTTATCACCGCCAATGACGCCGGGCATTGAATAGCATGTTAGCACACCCCTGTAGATGCGCTAACATACTAAGAGGGCGAACTAGTCGGGGGATATAAAGCCCTTGCGACTAGTCTCTGCACTCATTTGCATATCATGAAGGATCATTAGAAACACCTATTCTAAAGATCCCTTTATCTATACTAGTGTATACAAGGACGGTTAGGCAGAGATTAGAAATATGCACCCAGAACTGCTCGTGGTTCTGGGTGCATATTGCACATGACCGGTTCCCTTTAAATGTGTGTATATGTTCATAAAATGTAGTGTGAATGTATCAATATACTCAACTACGGGCGGTTTCCCCAGTGTCCAGCACCGTTCTTCTATGCTTCTCAGTGATGTCACTGCAGTTGTGACTAGCCATCTCACTCTATGCTCTATGCGTGAGCTGGAAGTCTTTTTTACAATGAAAGCCTATGGCACTTCGTTCTTACCCCGCATAGGCTGTGTCCTGCATGACCTGCACAGTCTACAGAAAAGCAGAGAAGAACGGCGGTGGACACCGGAGAGCAGCGGCAGGTAAGTGTATAAATACACTCACACTATATTACATGCATAAATACACTTATTTAATGAATAAAAAAACTTAGTGGAATTGCTACTTCAACAATGTACACAGCAGAACTCAGCATCTCCATACATTATTTAATGGCTGCTGACAAGTACTGCACTTCATTTCGTATTCAAGTGATAAACGGTACTACTCAGCAGCGGCCACTACTGTAGAGAAGATAACAGCAGATGAGCTGTTTTCAGGCACCTACCTACCTATAGAATATTGATGAATTATTCCGTAGATATATTATTGTAGTGCCCCTGAACCCATCAGGGAACTACAAGGTACTGCATCCTGTGAAAGATGCAGGGCCTACCCCCAGGGACCTGGAAGACCAGTGCCGGTAACAGCAAAACACATTATAATCCCAGTTTTCCCCCCATCCACAGACTGGTGACAGACTAGAATTGGACCCAATGGATGGCCACCCAGGGGTGGAGCCGATCCAGTCCACTAGACAACAACCAAGTGGGAGGGGACAGACTGTTAGACAGTTAGTAAGTGGAAGTGAGGGAGAACGGACGTAACTGGACTGACATGGGAGTGTGACGGTGACCTGAGAGCCCAGGTGTGTGGTTGCCGGTGGAGTATGGCGAAATACTTCTGAAACCATAGCACCAACGGGGTAAAGATCCCTAGGTCAGGCAAACGCTCCAGGCAGACCTGATAAAATCTGCACAGTGAGGGAACCATCCAGGACCTCACTGACCTTAAAAGTCCGGGGGCACCAGCAGCAACAGGAGAACCAAGAACCGGAACAGGACACCGACCCTACAGGGTTCACACTGCCACCGTATGGACCCAAGACTGAGAGGCAAACAGGAGGGGACCCCCAGATGCTCCAAGCAATGGGGACCCACCAACTTGAGAAAGGTGCAGGGGAAAGAAGCCACCAAGTCAACAACCGGCACTGGGACTAAGGGAACCAAAGGTGAATGCCAGGTGAATATGTTAGCCCCATATAATACCTTTATCAGTTTTCCCTATGTTAATGCATACTGATTCCCACTGACTTCAACAGGATCTGATAACAATCTGAATGTATATGTATGTATATTTAGGGGGTTTATGTGCAGTGCCTTGCAAAAGTATTCACTCCCTTGGCTCTTTTCGTCTATTGCTACTTAACAACCCGGAATTTCACAGGTTTTTTTGAGGGTTTGCATCAGTTCATGTACAGAACACTTGATCCAATATTACAGAAAGAAAAAGGTGGCACTCACCAATGGTTTAAAAATGTCCTTCATTCCTTAATCCACTAAAACATGTGGGCAGGAGGATGCGGGTCACGTCTGGACAACAAACGTTTCGTGCACGATCACACTTCAACAGGTCCTGATGTCATCCACCTGTCCACAAGTTTTAATGGATTAAGCAAAAAAGGACATTTATAACGCATTGGTGAGTGCCACCTTTTTCTTTCTACAATACTGGATCAAAAATTACTGTTTCGCTCTTGAGTTGAGACCACTTTGATGCATAATTATTGGGCTTCTAGTCCCCGATCCGGCTTCTTTTGAGCAGTATCCCCAGTTCATTGGTGTGGTGCCGAACCAAACTCTCTATGAAAAACATCCCTAGAGCATGATGCTGCCACTATGTTTCACTGTGGGGACGGTATTCATGGAGTGATGAGCCATGTTGGTTTACCTTGGTGGTCAAAAAGTTTACTTTTTGACTCATCTGACCACAGCACCTTTACCCCTACACTTGGGGAGTCTTCCACACGTCTTTTGGCAAAATCAAAACAAACCTTCCAATTATTGTCTGTAAGTAAAGTCTTTATTCTGGCCAGTCTTCCACAAGGGCCATCTCTATGCAGTATACAGCTTACAGTATTGTGGCTGTATACACAAATGCTCCAGTCTCTGCTTGGAACTCTGCAGCTCCATCAGGGTAACCTTTCTTTCTCTATGCTGCCTCTCTGATTAATGTCCTACTTGCTCAGGCTTTTTGGTGGCCAGCCCTCTCTTGGCAGGTTTGTTGGGGCACCATGTTCTTTCCATTTAATGATAATGGATTTGATGGTGCATCGGGAGATTGGAATATATTTTTAGAACCCAATTCTGACTTGTCCATCCAAACAACTTTGTCTCTGACTGATTTGGGGATCTCCTTGGTGTTCATGGTGTTTGGTTAGTGGTGCCTCTTGCTTAATGGTGTTGCAGCCTCTGTGGCCTCTCAGAAAAGCTGTGTTTATACTGAAAGACAATGTGACACTTAGGGTACATGCCTGCGATCAGTGTTTGCAGCATTTTGGATGTAGAGTGTTTTTGCTGCATCCAAAATGGTGCAATGTACAATACAAGCACAGTGGATGGGATTTCTAGAAATCCCATGTCCACTATGCGTGTGTGGTCTGCAGTGAAAACTGACCTGCGGTGCGGCTTTCCAACACTGCAGCATGTCAATTCTTTGCTGCAGAGTCGCATGCGTCCTACATAGGGAGAACACAAGCAAGAGACCGCAGCGCACTGAACCATGATCGTGGGTACGAGCAGCCGCGGTCTCCTGCGTTCCCCAGCGGAGGAGACTCGCGGCCCCGCAGGTCAGGACCTGCCACGTCCAGGACGCAGCAGGTCCTGATTGTGAGCACATATTCTTAAATTGCACACGGGTGGACTTCCTTTCACTAAGCATGTGAGTTATGAATGTAATTGCTTGCATCAGAAATTTGTATGGGTTTCATGGCAAAAGTGCTGAATACATATGCAAATGCAAGTTTTTATTTTTATTTTAGACCCTAAATTTTATTTTTGCCCATATTTTTCTCAGTTGCCCAACTTAGACTATATAGTGCTGATACAACACACACAGCGTGAAGTAGAAAAATATTTGAACACAAGTATAAATGTAAACAAAATGGGGAAAAAGCCAAGGGAGTGAAGACGAGAACATCAGTGTAACGTTTGCTTGTATGAAGCACACCTTAGCTTAGCATACATTTATTATTTTTTAGCATTGTTTTCCTTTTTCACAGCTCTTTAATCTAAAGGTCTACATGAATATATCCAAATCTAGGGCCTTTCCAAGGTCAAGTAAAAAAATAAATATACATAAGATTACATCATATGTAAGATCTTCCAACCCAACAGACTGATCCATTCAGGAAATATTTGTCAAAGCCACACCTGAAAATGGATCAACTGAATTCCAGACTCCTTAATCAAAGACAGATTGGGGTATGCGGTTTTGTAAAGGAGTCAAAATATTACTTGGCATTCTCTGACTGTGCAATTGAAGGGGTTCTCTGTTTTTATAAAAATATATATTTTTTTGTGAACTCAAATGAGAAGTGAGGGCTCCTTACTTATAGACGCGTGTTATACTGTATTCCCTCTCTCGGCTGCATGTCTTTTCCAGTTGTGGTGCTGTTTGTTTGACTGTTTTATCCGTTGTGCATTGGGCAGGTCCCGACATTGCCAAATCACGGTAGTGTGTTGTTCAGGGTGGGCCATTTATATGGATACACCTAAATAAAATGGGAATGGTTGGTGATATCAACTTCCTGTTTGTGGCTCATTAGTATATGGGAGGGGGAACTTTACAAGATGGGTGGTGACCATGGCAGCCATTTTGAAGTCGGACATTTTGGATCCAACTTTATTTTTTACAATGGGAAGAGGGTCATGTAACACATCAAACTTATTGAAAATGTCACAAGAAAAACCATGGTGTGCTTGGTTTTAACGTAATTTTATTCATTCATTAGTTATTTACAATTTTATGACCACTTATAAAATGTGTTGAAACTGATGCCCATTGTGTTGGATTGTGAATGCAACCCTCTACTCCCACTCTTGACACACTGATAGCAACACCACAGAAGAAATGCTAGCACAGGCTTCCGGTATCCGTTGTTTCAGATGCTGCACATCTTGTATCGTCACAGCATAGACAATTGCCTTCAGATGACCCCAAAGATAAGTCTAAGGGGGTCAGTTCGGGAGACCTTGGTGGCTATTCAACTGGCCCACGATGACCAATCCATTTTTCATGACACAGTTCATGTAGGAAGCTCAGACCTGACACCCATAATGTGATGGTGCACCACCCATCTTGAAAAGTTTCCATACACTAATTAGCCACAAACAGGAAATTGATATTACCAACCATTCCCATTTTATTTAGGTGTATCCATATAAATGGCCCACCCTATAGTCCCACCAGCCTAGTCCGTTATGGACATACATCCTATGGCTATGCCATTAATGGCTAATGGCAACACCTTTTTAAACAAATGTTAACATATGCTAACAATACCAGACTGATGGAGGCCAAAACGAAAACTCTTTAAGTCTTTATTGGGTGGACGCTGAACATGTGATATGGAAACAGCCAAACAAGAAGGAGACATTGACACTAGTGTTGGGCGAATAGTAACTATTCGTGTTCGGATAATGCTTACCAAATATCGAGTACTATTCCAGTATTCGTCACGGCAGGAAAAATGCTCAGGTTCGCCATTGACCTGCATTGGGTTTGTTATTCAAGACTAGCACTTTGCGATTTGTTACGAATAATCCGAACACGAATAGTTACTATTTGCCCATCACTAATTGACACTGTCTTGTGCTTTTTGCTGTTTCTTTCCACCAAATTCTTTAAAATAGTGCACGTTTCATGAATTTTGCACAAAATAAAAATAGTATTTCAGTCTTTAACCGATTTTGCAATGTCTCAGAGCAAAAATAAAATCACACAATTTGCAAAATCCCACAAAATTTGTTCAAAAATTACTACCGTACACAACAAGGGTTGGACTGGAGAAATTTGCGCCAAATTAAAAGAAAGTCACATATGATGACAGTGTGGAAAACCACAAAAAAGCCACATTGATGTAAAAAAAGAACTGAATATTAACTAAAAAAAAGACAATGTTAAAAAAGGCAAAAATTGAAGAATTTGCTGCAAATCATAAAGTCACTAAAGGTATTTACACAAACAAAATCGTGAAAATGCAATGATGAATTGGGCCAATTTGTAATAAAATATTAATAATGGTTCTTAACTGGAAAGTTGAACCAATAGAGCAGAGCAAACATATGAGGATACAATATATGGCGGGTGACATAATTATTAAACACATCACCAATTTTCTAAGTAAATATATTTCTATAAGTGCTATTGACATTAATTTTTGGCTGACGATGTGGATGACGTTACCTGTGTCATACACGTAGCTGGGCAAAATCTCATGCCTGCGCAGAGACATTGCCAGCTCACGCAGAGACACCAATGTTTTCAACTCTGCTCACAATAGGTACATATGATCCCCCATCCTGGTACATGGCCCCTCATCCTGATCAGCCGCCTGCATGAGATGAGGATGCCACACTGCAGGTGATTGGAGGGCGGGTGAGTATAAAATGCTTGTAGCATCCTGGTACATATGATTCCACCATTATGGTACATATGATCCCCATCCTGATACATGGCCCCCATCTTGGTTCACGGCCCCCCCATCCTGGTACATATGATCCCCATATTGGTACATATGATCCCCCATCCTGGTACATTGCCCCCATCCTGGTACATGACCCCAATCCTGATACATATGATTCACGGCCCCCCATCCTGGTACATATGATCCCCATATTGGTACATATGATCCCCCATCCTGGTACATAGCCCCCCATCCTGGTACATAGCCCCCCATCCCGGTACATAGCCCCCCATCCTGGTACATAGCCCCCCATCCTGGTACATATGATCCCCCATCCTGGTACATAGCCCCCCATCCTGGTACATAGCCCCTCATCCTGGTCCATGGCCCCTCATCCTGAGTCGCCTGTATCAGATGACGATGCCGCACTGCGAGTAATCGAAGGAAGAGTGGATGCTCGTACCTCACATTTCTGCTCTCATCATGATGCAAAAAAAGATAGAGCGACAGCTTGTATATTGAAAAATTCGTAAGTTGGTGCACTCTTAACTCAAGGTAATACTGTATTAAAGTTTTTTGTGTTCTAAAGTTGTATACCAATAAATATATTTTATGATTTATTAAACAGCTTGAATATTGTATCATAATGGTGATGAAAAGGCTGATGTTACCATTTTAATACAGCACATTTATCAACTATGAGCCATGTATAAGGGAGTTGAGGTCGGGGAAATTGAGGAGTCGGAGGTTTGGCGGTACCAGCTCCACAGCACAGCTATCAATGAGATATTTTATGTTCTTTTTATGCAATACACATGGCAAAAATACATGAAAATTAGATACTTTCAACTTTAAAGGATCTGTCCGGTTACCAGATATTGACGACTTACTGTATCCTTAAGATGGGCCATTAATATCAGATTGGTGATGGTCTAATTCTAGAGAATAGGAGCTGTTCTGTACTACCCAGCAGCGGCCCCTACATACTGAATATGTTTACATCCAGCTGCCGCCTGAGCTTAAAATAGCTGATTGGTGGGGGTTCTGGGTGTCAATCTGATAAGGATATCACTAGACAATCCCTTTAAAGTTGTTTTGGTGTATCAGACATTTATCCACAGAACAGATGATCTATGTCTGCCTGCTGGGTGTCCACTGCTGGGACCCTTATAATCGCTTGAACACGGGGCCCATAGCCTCCATTCCACATCTATGGGGACGCTTGGCCACGGCAATCAGACATTTATCTCTTCTCCTGGGGGTACACCACCACTGTTCTTGTCAGCCAGCTCTGCTTACATGTTTGTATGATGACGATCATCTGAGAAGTCACTGGCGCAGAGCGGGAAGCGGGAACACTTCTAAGGACAAGTATATAGAGAAGTATCTTAAAAAAGAATTTAGCCATGGAAAACCCCTTTATTCAGCAAAAGAACTGTGGTGTGTGCATGTTGGGAACAGAATCTGCTTTGTGATGGAAGGGCTGGAACTGGGAGCACAAGACTGGCTCCAGCTATCTCTCGTGAGAAATTCTTGAGTAACCAAACACACACCCAGTGTACAGCGAAACTACTGCATTTACATTTTCTCTAAATTCTTCTTTAGTGATGCAGAACTGTGCAGATGCATGAAACCTTCTATACATCCAGCTAGAACAAGCCGAACTTTCCAACTATTGCTCAGCTACAACGAGGATTAGAGGATAGGGAAGCCATTTTTACATCTTTGGTCTTTTAAAGCTGTTGCATCAGTTCCTACCTTCTTAATGAGGGCTCCCAGTCACTTTGCGTGTTGTGACAGGGCAGGTTCTATGGCAGAACGCTCTTTCATGAGAACATGGGAGTGTTCTCAACTACTGAGCACATTACACATTGCCGATCTGATGGGAGTGATTCTCCACACTTCACAGGTTCACTGACGGCAGCTGGCCACGGACAGACAATCGTAAGAGGATACTGTCAATCAAACCACAGCCTGAAAATATCACTTACATATGGCAGGAAAGGAGGGGAAAAAGGAGAGGAATAATGTATTACAGGAGTTTTCCACTTTCAAACAGTCGTCCTCAAAAGAATGGATAATTGTAAAAAAACAAACAGCAGATATTGCTGCAGCCAAGACACAGAGACCACAGCAGCAACAGGAAGGCGGTGCTGGACCAGGGGAGGGTGAGGACATGCCGTGTTTAGTTTTTTGGAAGTATCAAATCAGTTGAGGGTCACTTTATGGAAAGTGGAAACCAATTTAATAATAATAATAATAATAATAATAATTATAATAATAATGCTGAAGAATATAACAACATGGATTCTTTGTATTTAAAGGGAAAATGTCAGCTGTCATCTGATTTCTGCTAGCCAAACCATGAGCATCTTGACTCAGAACCTGTTTGTAGCCAGGTATATTCTCTTATGAAGCACTCCGGCCATTCAGAGAAAATATAGCTATAAGATATTGCTGGGAACATCAGCCTTTGACCAGACTAGACTTGTCCTGCCCCTGGACTGGGTGAATGGCTATCCAGGGGCAGCGTCAGACTAGTCTGGTCATCGGCTATTGTCCCGATCCTTTTTTTTTTCATTCTAGCTATATTTTTTCTGAAACGCTGGAGCACTTCATAGACGCATATTCTTGTCTGTAATTGTGCCGCCAGGCTCGGATTCATGCTGCACATGGTTTGGTATCTTATGAAACAACAACTTTCTGCCCTCATCCCCCACAACAATTGAAACCTGCATCCTGAACACATAGCAATCTTGGAAGTTTAAGACCTGTCCTGATTCTCATGCTCTACAACTTTCCATCCATTCTCTTAAAGGATGGTCCCTCCTTATCAGCTCTCCTCCCAGTATGCATTATTCTTGCCACTGTTTAATGACCTGCCCTGAACTGAAAGCCTGCCTTTGTACCTACCGCCGCTTTCTCCACAGTCCAGCGCTGGTCTGCTCCTCTTCTCAGTGATGTCACCACCACTCTTCAGATTGTCCAGGTCACACTGCCCTCTTGGTCTCCTGGGAGACTTTTTTACAATGTAAGTCTATGCAGCCTTGTTCTGATGCACCATATACTTGCAGTGGAAAAGTCACTTCCGGTGAGAGTGCTTTAAATGGAGCAGCACCGCGAGTGCTTCATCAGTGCACCTTTCAAACTCTTGACTTCAGTGAGGAGGAAGAGAGGGCTCCGTTCCCAGTGTGAAGCCCCCAGTGGATGGCTGACAATTGTCACTTGTGGGACAAACCCTTTAAGGTACTGTCCAGGACAAAAATATTGACCACCTATCCTCGGGATGGGTTAAAGGGAAGATTGATGGTGGTCTGACATCTGGCACTTCCACTGACCAGCTATTACAAACTTCCAAGTGGGAATACCACAGTACCATACACTGACTAATGGCCATTCTTTAGTACCGCAGCTCAGCACCTATGAAATTGAATGATCCTCGGCATGTGACATAAGAATCCTCCTTTTGGCTTATTACCAACTTGTGTCATGGCTCTTGGTCTACAATTTAACCAAAGAGCACCAAAAAATAATAAGCTGTATTATATAAAACACTGGCTGATGTTATACATACACAACATGGTAACATTTCAGACAGCAACAGCTACAGAATACAGTACCAATGTGACCATTTAAAGAGCTTCTCCACCGAAACGTGATTTTAGAAGAATCTGATGGGAGTAATATGCCAGCATGAGACGGAGCATGGTGTGACAGGACAGCTGAGCTTTCCTCTCCTTTGCTCTCCGCACTGGTTTAATCAAGTTTTAACATATTTTTGACAGTCCAGTTAATAGGGACACAATGCCTAACAACCTCAGTTTCTTCAAAGGGATTGTAAGGTAAGGCATTATATCCCTCCAACCGGTCAGACTACTCAGGGATAGGACCCAGGGTGGAGCTGCCATGGTAGCCTCTGCCAGGACCATCGGTCACCCGGGCGGTGAAGTCACTGGCAGCGCTGGACCAGTGAAGGATTTGAGTAGTAAAAAATACTTATTGTATAGCAATCCCTTCTCTCTGAAAATTTTACAAAGTTCTAGAAAACCCCTTTAATTCATTAAAAGCCAACTCCAGTGGGGGGGGGGGGGTTCATTGCTGGAGTGCTGCCCGCTTTAAATCCAAGTCCCCTGTCCCTGGTCTTATACTCACCCTCCACCACTTTCATCCTTTTACGGTATCTCTCTGGTCCCGTGGCACCATATTGTGCCAGTAACTTCTGACTAATAATGAAAGAATAGCTCCGGAACACTTAAATGATGAACTAAGAAAAACATTTTTTTGATGCTTAAATATATTTATTTGTGCCTAAGTCAAAAAGTGTTGCAAATCCAATCCAACGTTTCGACCGTAAACTGGCGGTCTTTATCGAGGATAGGAATATCTAAAGGGAAACCATAACAGTAAGTGGTCGAACGACAAGTGGTCGTCAATTGAGTACAATGGTAGGTAATGGGCAGGGATCCTTATGCATTATTGGAGATAGTAGTGAGTATGAGGAGTCGTTTCTGTGGCTGGAAACGGTATTTTTAATTTTACCGCACAAATGTAGGTTATTCTTTCGTGGTGGTTCAGGGTGTGGGCCAAAGGAAAAAGCGTTACCGATTCCAGCCACAGAAACGACTCCTCATATTCACTACTATCTCCAAAAGTGCAAAGAATCCCTGCCCATTACCTACCATTGTACTCAAGTGACGACTTGTCGTTCGACCACTTACTGTTATGGTTTCCCTTTAGATATTCCTATCCTCAATAAAGACTGCGAGTTTACGGTCGAAACGTTGGATTGGATTTGCATCACTTTTTGACTTATGCACAAATAAATATATTTAAGCATAAAAAAAAAATTCTCAGTTCATCATTTAAGTGCGCCGGAGCTTATTCTTTCATTATTGGATGGACTTCTTTTCTCCGAGCACCTAACTTTATACCACAGTGAGCCGGGTATAATCTATCTAAGTAACTTCTGACTGTCTGGAAGTCAAAAGTTACATCATAAGTGCTCAATACAAGTCTATGAGAGCTAGAACAAGGCCAGAACGAGGCTTTCATAGACTTGTAATGAGTTGTTGCCTCCGGTATTTTCCATGCAACACTGGAGCAGCCGGCAGGACAGAAATTGCCAGAGACCGACCAGACGGACGCTGAAAACAGATGAAGACGCCGGAGGGTGAGTATAAGACCGGGTCAGGGGACGTACATTTAATACACCACTCTAGTGCTGAAAAAAATGATGGAGTTTTGTTTTAAGCAGTTGCCAAGAGGTAATGTGGCGCCCTGTGCCTGAGTCACCACAAATAATAGCTGCATGTGTATTTCAATTAGTATAACATGTATTGTCACCTTTAATGAGATTTGGTTTTCTCTGCTGTTCACCACAAACACACAATTGGCCAAACTCCCTTACTGGGGCTGTTCACCACATACACACATTTGCCCACTCTCCCTTACTGGGGCTGTTCACCACATACACACATTTGCCCACTCTCCCTTACTGGGGCTGTTCACCACATACACACATTTGCCCACTCTCCCTTACTGGGGCTGTTCACCACATACACACATTTGCCCACTCTCCCTTACTGGGGCTGTTCACCACATACACACATTTGCCCACTCTCCCTTACTAGGGCTGTTCACCTGAGCTGATAAAGCTTGTGTGTGCACCCTAGAAGGAGATAGGGGACAAGCTTAGTGTGAGGTAAAAAGTTGGAGTTGGTGTCAGGGTGAGCGTGTGAGAGGAGTGTAAAATGAAGACAGTCCTGTCCTGAGGTAACTGTTGAAACCTATGGAGGGGCCAGCTGCAAATTGGCATGGTATCAGTCCCTAGGCTACCTGGAATTCCAAGGTCAGTGGCAAACTGAGAGACTGATTGAAGCCTTTTCAGAAGGACCAGTGAAATTACCCAGGAGCTCTGGAAACCTCTAGAAGGAACAGTGAGTTTTCCCACAGGATTCAAGTCACTTGCTCACTGGAAGATATCAAGGATCTAGAGTGTTCCTGTCTTGAAAATCACAGGATTTCAAGATACCTTTTCCCAGACAGGGAAGTAGCGGCAGGAGGAATACACTACCACCACACAGCAGAGAAGCCAAACTCTCATTGTGGCAGGTCAGACCACTATCATTGTGAAGGCTATAAGGAATGTTCTGGACTGTTCTGCAGAGCATCAGTAAAAGGTATAAACTCCCTGTCCTGTCTCTGGCTGAATTATTCTCTGCTGCACCATCCCTACCTGAACATCCCCAGGAACCAGCCCTAGATGTGGGGGTGAGGGGACAATCCTCTGGCATTGTGCATCACCACCTGACTCCTGGGGACCTTCAGCAGTGCCCGGACATACCACAGCCGAATATCCCAATTGGAGTCACAAACTCTTTATTTTTTTATTATTTTTCTCCCCTTTTTAATATTATTTTTAACCCCATCACAAAAGCCTGTTGCACGGGCCAATACGGCCACTTCGCCACTCGGATGGCATGACCCACCACCGTGACATCAGAGGTCTTCCGTGGGAGGCACAGTAACATCAACTATTTTATACTATTTCAGGTTTATACACAGATTATGTTCTTTTAAGATATTAATGATATATAAAATGAGGAGGTTACACATGTTACATATCTATACTGTATTTGTTGAGCCATAAAAGGTCACAGAGTTTAAAGATGAGAAATCCTTTGCCTAAGTGAAACTGAAATGGTCTTATCTATCATTACACCGGTGTGTAGTGTAAAACCTGCTCACATGGTATCCAGGCCAAAGTCTGCAGGAAGAACACGTAAAATGAGGAGCCTTGCAATGGTCAACCAAAATACCTGGTGCAAATCATGAAAACGCATCAGTCCCTACACACGTACATGGAGCACTTGTGCCCGGAGTCCCTACTGAACGCAATATTACACATAGAGCCACAGATCGGGAGAAAAGTTCTGAAATGAAACTTTATTTGGGAGGTTGCAGCATTCAGCGCTGGGATCACCCACCACAAGGGCTCATAGCAGTGGTGACACAGAGGGGTACACACAGCTACAAAACAATGGTCATAGAATAGGCACGTGACACATTCCCAGGAACATGCCCAATAAACACAATGAATAGTAACAACTGTCCATATAACCTGACTGGAGGCCGGAGAGAAACACGACACCTAGAACCTTCACAAAGAATGAGTGTGCGACCCACTGTATATTTACATACACAGAAACGTGAACAGAAACCTATGGCCACTTCTATCTTGTCACTGTACACTGTATATTCTGATGTAATGAATGACGGTCACTGGGGGAAATGGCATCCAGGGTTATTCATCCCCCATGTGAATCACAATTTCATGTATTTTGGGGTGTATATAGGACACTCAGTGGTAACACCTCAGTGTGTGTATAGTTAGTGCAGGTGTTTTGTGTATATGTGCTTAGATACATAGAGCATGAGTGTAATATATATATATATATATATATATATATTTAATATCAGTGCATGCTTTTGTATATGTACATATATTTGTGTGTGTGTGTGTGTGTGTGTCTGTGTATACATATATGTTGGTGTGTATTTCCCTGTTTTATTATGAGTGGTATGTATTGGTAAATATTATATAAAGTGTACATATCTGTTTCTATCCGAGTGCTATGTGTTTATTATGTGTATGGTATACTTGTGTCTGTATGTATGCACGTGTAGAGTGTATGTATACTACAATATATTGTCTAATTGTGTAAGTATGTCTGCATACATTGTACATATTATAAATGTGAATGCATACTGTATATTTATGATTTGTATATGTTAAGTGTCTGGTGTATAGTATATGTGTTTCTGTCTGTATAAATGTGGTGTTTATATAACTATCTGTGTGTGTGTGTGTGTGTGTGTGTGTGTGTGTGTGTGTGTTGTCTATGTCTATATGTTCATGTGTGACTATGTGTACATTATATGTACATTGTATGTCTGTATGAATGTGATCTATGCCAATATTTATAGGTGTATATATCATAGCCATTTGTGTGGTGTATATTAGTACATACGTGTGTGTGTGTGTACATGTGTGTGTGTACGTACGTGTGTGTGTGTACGTACGTGTGTGTGTGTACGTGTGTGTGTGTGTGGATATGTAGCATATATACATATATGTAAAAGTGTTTGTATACGTGTGGTGTGTATGTGTATATGTTACTAAAAACCATTATGCATCTATATAAGCAGTGTACATTATGAGTGTATGTTTGTGGTGCGTATGTGTACATGTACATATGTATATAGCAGTTGCCTACATACCACTATACTCCTTATGTGTGTATGTATGCGTTAAGTGGTGTGTATAAAATGTGTGTGTGATGAGTATGTCTACATGTGCATATGTGAGTATACACCAGTACATGGAGAGTACATTATATGTGTGTATATCTTATATAGGTATGTGGTGTATATCTTATATACTTGTGTAGTGTGTACATCCATATGTACATAGAGTATGTGAGTATACACCAGTACATGAGGTGTAAATTGTATTTGTATAGCTCATATATGTATGTGGTGTGTATATTATGTGTGTATACCTTATATCCAGATGTATATATGTGAGTATACACCACCAGAATACACCAGTACATGCACTGTACACTGTATATCTTATATATTTGTGTGGTGTGTACGTCCACATGTACATACTGTATGTGAGTGTACACCAGCAGTATACAGCAGTACATGCAGAGTCCCCTTCCATTTCCCGTCCATGCTCTGTCTCCATGCTATCCGTGGCTCCCCCAGCCTTGTCACTCACCAGTCACAGGGTCGTCCTCATCCTCCGGCCGGACAGTCGGACAGACAGCGGGCTCCGGGCTCCCCAGTGTAAATCCCAGGAGTGTGCACAGTGCAGAGTATCAGCCCGGCCGGCGCTGGTAACTTTCTGCCGTGCACACAAGTGTGGGGCGCAGGGACTCCCTCCACATCCACCTATCAGCGCCGGCAGCCGGGACTTGGACAGGGGCGGAGCCTCATAAATGTCACATTGTTACAGCAGCCTAACCAGTTCATCGTGTCCGCGAGTGCGGAGGCGCCAGCAGGGGGCGGCAGACACGCCAAACGTCCCAAACTTTCCACACCAACTTTCCCGAGTCTAGTGGCCCAGAGCCCTGCGCAGCTGAGGGTGACACATGCCCACTATAGCGTGGACTGCCTAAACTGCCGCATTACACAGCCCTCAGCCTCCACCTCAGGCTCCATACATTGTGCTCTACAATTTTTTTTACTTTTTAGTGGAAGCATAATCTTAGGCCGTATTGAGATGTCAGTCTCTCGTGTACGTGTTCTATATGTATGTTTTCAGTAATAGAGCGTCTCCCTATTACAGGCTATGGAGCTGTTCACATGGGGGAAAAAAAGGCTATGGAGCTGTTCACATGGGGGGAGAAGGCTATGGAGCTGTTCACATGGGGGGGGAAGGCTATGGAGCTGTTCACATGGGGGGAGAAGGCTATGGAGCTGTTCACATGGGGGGAGAAGGCTATGGAGCTATTCACATGGGGGGAGAAGGCTATGGAGCTGTTCACATGGGGGGAGAAGGCTATGGAGCTGTTCACATGGGGGGAGAAGGCTATGGAGCTATTCACATGGGGGGAGAAGGCTATGGAGCTGTTCACATGGGGGGAGAAGGCTATGGAGCTGTTCACATGGGGGGAGAAGGCTATGGAGCTGTTCACATGGGGGGAGAAGGCTATGGAGCTGTTCACATGGGGGGAGAAGGCTATGGAGCTATTCACATGGGGGGGGGAAGGCTATGGAGCTATTCACATGGGGGGAGAAGGCTATGGAGCTGTTCACATGGGGGGAGAAGGCTATGGAGCTGTTCACATGGGGGAAAAAAAGGCTATGGAGCTGTTCACATGGGGGGAGAAGGCTATGGAGCTGTTCACATGGGGGGAGAAGGCTATGGAGCTGTTCACATGGGGGGAGAAGGCTATGGAGCTATTCACATGGGGGGGGGAAGGCTATGGAGCTGTTCACATGGGGGGAGAAGGCTATGGAGCTGTTCACATGGGGGGAGAAGGCTATGGAGCTGTTCACATGGGGGGAGAAGGCTATGGAGCTATTCACATGGGGGGGGGAAGGCTATGGAGCTATTCACATGGGGGGAGAAGGCTATGGAGCTGTTCACATGGGGGGAGAAGGCTATGGAGCTATTCACATGGGGGGGGGAAGGCTATGGAGCTATTCACATGGGGGGAGAAGGCTATGGAGCTGTTCACATGGGGGGAGAAGGCTATGGAGCTGTTCACATGGGGGAAAAAAAGGCTATGGAGCTGTTCACATGGGGGGAGAAGGCTATGGAGCTGTTCACATGGGGGGAGAAGGCTATGGAGCTGTTCACATGGGGGGAGAAGGCTATGGAGCTATTCACATGGGGGGGGGAAGGCTATGGAGCTGTTCACATGGGGGGAGAAGGCTATGGAGCTGTTCACATGGGGGGAGAAGGCTATGGAGCTGTTCACATGGGGGGAGAAGGCTATGGAGCTATTCACATGGGGGGGGAAGGCTATGGAGCTATTCACATGGGGGGAGAAGGCTATGGAGCTGTTCACATGGGGGGAGAAGGCTATGGAGCTATTCACATGGGGGGGGGAAGGCTATGGAGCTATTCACATGGGGGGAGAAGGCTATGGAGCTGTTCACATGGGGGGAGAAGGCTATGGAGCTGTTCACATGGGGGAAAAAAAGGCTATGGAGCTGTTCACATGGGGGGAGAAGGCTATGGAGCTGTTCACATGGGGGGAGAAGGCTATGGAGCTGTTCACATGGGGGGAGAAGGCTATGGAGCTATTCACATGGGGGGGGGAAGGCTATGGAGCTGTTCACATGGGGGGAGAAGGCTATGGAGCTGTTCACATGGGGGGAGAAGGCTATGGAGCTGTTCACATGGGGGGAGAAGGCTATGGAGCTGTTCACATGGGGGGAGAAGGCTATGGAGCTGTTCACATGGGGGGAGAAGGCTATGGAGCTGTTCACATGGGGGGAGAAGGCTATGGAGCTATTCACATGGGGGGGGAAGGCTATGGAGCTGTTCACATGGGGGGAGAAGGCTATGGAGCTGTTCACATGGGGGAGAAGGCTATGGAGCTGTTCACATGGGGGGAGAAGGCTATGGAGCTGTTCACATGGGGGGAGAAGGCTATGGAGCTTACAGGGTATGGAGCTGTTCACATTGGGGAGCGGTTTCCCAATTACAGGCTATGGAGCTGTTCACATGGGGGAGCGATTGTGAATTGTGGAGAATTCCATCAGGTCAAATTCTCTGAGGGTATGTGCGCACGTTGCTTTTTACCTGCTTTTTACCTGCTTTTTACCTGCTTTTTTGCTGCTTTTTCTTCTGCGCTGTTTAATGCCAAAATGGATGTGTTCTTCTATTCAAGCAAAGTCTATGGGAATTTGGGTTTCTTGTTCACACTATGTTGTTCAAAATGCTGCCTTTTTGTGGCAGAACTTTGGTCAAAAACTCAGCTTTGCAGTGCAAAACCCAAATGGCAAAAACAATTGACATGTTGCTTCTTTGAAAAGCTGAGTTTTTGACCAAAGTTCTGCCTCAAAAAGACAGCATTTTGAACGACATAGTGTGAACAAGAAACCCAAATTCCCATAGACTTTGCTTGAATAGAAGAACACATCCATTTTGGCATTAAACAGCGCAGAAGAAAAAGCAGCAAAAAAGCAGGTAAAAAGCAGGTAAAAAGCAACGTGCGCACATACCCTAAGGCCTAAAACACACTTCCGCAAAAAAAACGTCCTTGTGACTCGGTCCGTTTTTCGGGTCCGTGTTCCGTTTTTTTGGGGCGTTTCTCCGGTACGTATGGCATCCGTGTGATGGCGTATGCGAGCCTTGTGTACGTGTAAAATGTCCGTGTTTGTGTGTAAAATGCCCGTGTATGTGTACGTAGAATGTACGTGTGGAATGTCCATGTGTGTGTTGCACAATGTCGTTGATACATGTCGGCTGACAGCAGACAGAGTTGCGCGATGAGAATGAACTCGGGTGAACTTCACCCGACTTCATTGTCATGCCGCGGCTCTGTCTGTGTGCCGCGTACTGATTAGCGGTAACCTGTGAAGGATTCACCAGTGACCGCTAATCCCCCGAGTGACTGAAGTTAGCAGCCCTCTCTCATACTTGCCACTCCCCGATCAGCAGCGCGGCGAGGAACAGCCGTGCAGAGAATTATTAAATTGGTGATTATGAGGGAATTTGTTAGTGTTTTTTATTTCTAATAAAGGATTGTTCGGGTGTGTGTGTTTATTTACTGTAATTTACAGATTAATCATGGAAGGTATCTCGGGGAGACGCCTGACATGATTAATCTAGGATTTAGTGGCAGCTATGGGCTGCCAAATACTCCTTATTACCCCGATTTGCCAACGCACCAGGGCAAATCGGGAAGAGCCGGGTACAGTCCCAGAACTGTCGCATATAATGTATGCGGCCATTCTGGGCGGCTGCTGACTGATATTGTTAGGCTGGGGGGCTCCCCATAACGTGGAGCTCCCCATCCTGAGAATACCAGCCTTCAGCCGTATGGCTTTATCTGGCTGGTATTAAAATTGGGGGGGAACCGCACGCCGTTTTTTTTAATTATTTATTTATTTTACTGCACATTATAGACACGCCCACCGGCTGCTGTGATTGGGTGCAGTGAGACAGCTGTCACTCAGCATGGGGGGCGTGTCTGACTGCAACCAATCACAGGCGTCTGTGGGTGGGGAAAGCAGGGAATACGAGATTGATTAATGAGTGGCTGGCATATTCAAAGTAATTGTTGCCGCGTATTCTCTCAACAGCTGTTCCTCGCCGCGCTGGTTATCGGGGAGCGGTATGAGCCGGGGGAAGAAAAAAAATGAACGCCAATGTAAGTATGACTGAGAACAGCAGAAAAAAAGGTAAGTATACTGAATTTAATTTAAAAAAAACAAAAAATAAGATCGCTAGTGTAAAAACGCACACTCACGAAACGTGCTGAACATACTCCGTGTGTGGTATGTGCAGGCACGGACCCATAGACTAAAGCGGGTCCGTGCCTGCGTGCTGCCGGCCAAAAACGGACATGTCGTCCGTGCAGAAAAGCGCACACACGTACTTACCACACGGTCACACGTTCCGTGTGATTTTACGTGTGTGTGCCATCTACCATAGAATAACATGGGTCTCCGTGTGTACGTGTCTCCGGTACGTACAAATACGTACCGCACACGTACAAATTAAACGGATGTGTGTTGCAGGTTTCATACAAGTTTATGGTTCGAGGAAAATCAGTGACTTACCACTGATGGTCAGAACTGCCTGACTGATGAGAAAGCTCGGATGGACAACGGTCCGTAATGTAAAACATGGCCCTCTGAATGAGGCCTGCGGCTGCACTATGCTCATGGCTCTGTGTGGATTCTGTATGAATAATGTTTTGGGGCTTATGATGTTAAACTAACCTTATATGTTATTGACTTGCAGGTTGGCACAATGAACGGCACAATAATTGCAAACTACACAGGCCAGTGTAGGAATACTGAATAGGTAGCTCCATTTGATGTGGTAAGGAGGCCAGTGGCATTACCTCTTATTGTTTCTATAGGCAGTTGTGCACTATGGGGGTACCATACTGTAGAAGGCACCAAAGGAGCAGTATACATTGTTGGGGTACTTATAGGGTATCAAGCTGTGTGGGGGCACTATTGTGGAATCATTCCTGTGAGTCGGGCACTAAGGACATAACATTACTGTGTGGGGGCACTAGTGGGACATCATTACTGTGTGGGTGTACTAGTGGGACATCATTACTGTGTGGGGGTACTAGTTGGACATCATTACTGTGTGGGGGCACTAGTGGGACATCATTACTGTGTGGGGGCACCAGTGGGACATCATTACTGTATGGGGGTACTAGTGGGACATCACTACTGTGTGGGGACACCAGTGGAACATCATTACTGTGTTGGCGCCAGTGGGACATCATTACTGTGTGGGGGCACCAGTGGGACATCATTACTGTGTGTGGGTACCAGTGGGAAATCATTATTGTGTAGGGACACTAGTAGGACATCATTACTGTGTGGGTGCGCCAGTGGGACATCGCTACAGTGTGTCACTGGTGGACCACCGGTCTATCTGAGCATCTGATTGCATGCTCAGTAAGGGATTATGTGCCGCCCCCGTAGCGGACGTCGCTTGAAAAAGGACTTGGACTCCCGGACTTCACTTTTCAAGGCGCAGGTCACCAAGGTTAGTGGGTCCTGCTCGAATCCTGTTCGTGACGCCAAGTTTTTCGAGGGTGTGCTGCCCCCGCGACAGCCGAAGTGGCTCGAGGGGTCTCCGGATCCGAAGGGGTGCCGCGCGGCCTCTCGAAATAAAAAGTTGGGTTTTGTTGGATATGGTGGATTGGATAGTGTTCGTGCCGCCACCCACGGTGTGTGGTAAGGCAGGACACCACCGCTGCTGCGTTTGGAAAGGGAGCGCCCGGGAGCGATGGGATGGCAGCTTAAGGTGTTAACCCCTCCGTGGGCAGGGGGAAGGTATCCCGGGGCTCGGTGATAGGAATGGCTGGGGACCCCTTTGGACAAAGGGGGCACAACGTACTCACACAGTCCAGATACGCTGACACTGACACCTGGTAAACCAAAGACCTGGAATATCCTGCTGCTGTTGTTAGAGCACGCTGGGTCCGTGCCCATTTTGCGTTGCTTGTTGGTCTTAAGCCTTGTCCCTTGGCACAGTGTTTAACTCTTTGTTTTTGGATCCCTTTTGCTATGACTACTCGGGGCTAGCAGGGTGAGCTTGCTCTCAGGGTTCACGCTTGGGATTTTCTGGACGTTTTTGGGAAGTCCTATCCCCCTCGTTGCACTAGTACCCCGATTCTGGAGCGGGGGGAGAACGGCTTGTAAAGACTCTGTCCTCGTCGGGTGAATTACTGGGCTGCGTGAAGCTACTTCCCAGCCTAGGGTCCGCGTACCCCTTCGTGCCCTGGCCCCTGCCCGGTTGTAGCACAAGGCTGCCGAACTGCCCTCCTTGGCAGTACCGTGCCCCTTGCCACTACACCCTGCGACCGAGGTTCCAGCTCCTTCTGGCCAGGACAACGTCTGGCACCTGAGACGAGTACAGGAGCCCAGCTCCGCAGCGTGACCTCTCACTGTCACTGCTGCACTTCAGCTCTCTATTCACTAACTGGCACTTCTGGCCCTTCTTCTACCATCCCTCCATCTGGGTGGCCCTATTCCCCTCAGGCTGCCCAATGGGTGTTTGGTGGGTGTGGTGCAGAGTGTTCCCGAAGATTTGTATATACCTGTTGTTAGCAACACCAAATGGACAGGACCCGTAACCAAGGAGGAGCAGGTACCATGCAGAAGGGCAGATTGCATGGCACCTGTAACGACCTGATAGGCCAGAGCGTCACAATTACATGTTATACACAATTTTGTGAGAGATGTAACCAGGGCTGTGGAGTTGGTAGGCCAAACCTCTGACTCCTCAATTTCCCTGATTCTGACTCCAACTCTGACTCGACGACTCCGAATCCCTCATACATGACTCATGTTTGTGTTGAATTTTCTGTAGTAAAATGGTAGCATCACTACTTATATCATGTAGCTGAATTGCAGCACAGATTAATCTCATCTAAATACCTAGATTCTTTGATCAGGAGTAGAACAGACATTTATAGGGCATTTCATAACTTTCCCAAATTCTTATGAAAAAATATTTATCACACATTCCATTGAACCGCTGTACCCAATTTTTTATATACAGTTGAAACCAGACCTTTCCATCCGCTCTCTTTAAAGACAAATCTGCATGTTTTTCTCAGTATCTGACATGAAGTCAGAACAAACCTTCCCATTTTTAGGTCAATTAGGAACCAACATCTATATATATAATTGCCTTATTCTGTCTGTCTGTCTGTCTTTCTCCAAAATTGTGTCACCGTGACAGTGTCCTTACAGTCACAACCGTCGGATTGGCCGCTGGGCTCGGCCTGGGCCCTGCCCCTCCACACGGAGTGGCCGCTTGGCTCGGCCTCGCCCCGACCCCCGCATAGATTAACCGTTTGGCCAGGCCACGCCCCCGCACGCGATGCCCACTAGGCCACGCCCCCCGCATGCGATGCCCGCTAGGCCACGCCTCGCACATGATGCCCGCTAGGCCACTCCCCCCGCACGCGATGTCCACTAGGCCACGCCTCCCGCACGCGCTGCCCGCTAGGCCACGTCCCCTCACACTATGCCCGCTCGGCCACGCCCCCCACAAACGTTGGGCACCTGTACACCTCCCCCCCAGGACAACTCCTCCCATTATACTCCTCTTTCCCCAGGACTACTCCTCCCATTATACTTCTCCTATTATAATCCTCCTATTATACTCCTCTCTGAGGGGTGCGCAGCATGGGGGATGGAGCACGATGGGAAGTGCAGCATGGGGGATGGTGCACGATGGAGGGTGCAGCATGGGGGGTGGACCACGATGGGGGGGTGCCCAGAATGGGGGGATGAAACACGATGGTGGGTACGCAGCATGGGGGATGGAGCATGATGGGAGGGGCCCAGAATGGGGGGATGAAACACGATGGGGGGTGCGCAGCATGGGGGATGGAGCATGATGGGGGGTGCGCAGCATGGGGGATGGAGCACGATGGGGAGTGCAGCATGGGGGATGGAACACAATGGGGAGTGCAGCATGGGGGATGGAGCACGATGGGGGGTGCCCAGAATGGGGGGATGAAACACGATGGGGGGTGCGCAGCATGGGGGATGGAGCACAATGGGGGTTGCGCAGCATGGGGGATGGAGCACGATGTGGAGTGCAGCATGGGGGATGGAGCACGATGGGGGGTGCAGCATGGGGGGTGGACCACGATGGGGGGTGCCCAGAATGGGGGGATGAAACACGATGGGGGGTGCACAGCATGGGGGATGGAGCACGATTGGGGTGTGCAGCATGGGGAATGGAGCACGATGGGGGGTGCGCAGCATGGGGGATGGAGCATGATGGGGGATGCGTAGCATGGGGGAAGGAGCACGATGGGGGGTGCAGCATGGGGGGTGCAGCATGGGGGGTGGACCACGATGGGGGGTGCACAACTCCCCCCCAAAACACACACACACCGCCACACATGCACCGCACAACACACCACACACTGGGAACCACAAACACCGCGCTACACAGACACCCACACACACACAGACAATGCTGCACACACACAACACACAAACACCGCGGCACACACAAATATATGCACATACCGCGCAACACACACATTGCACAAAACATACCTCCCCCAAAACACACACACGCCCACACAAACCGCGCAACACACACAGAACCACACACACACACAACGCTACAGACACACAGCGCTCCACAAACAATGCAACACACAATGCAACACACAAACAACACCACTTTCACATACCCCCACCCAGACAACACCCAGAACATTTACAGCGCCCTACACAAACACTTGGCAACTACACACAACAACATCTATATATATAACAAAAATCATACATTAACTACACAATACGTAAATTCTAGAATACCCGATGCGTTAGAATCGGGCCACCTTCTAGTTATTTATATTTGTCAAATGCCAGAATAATGAGAGAGAGAGAGAGAATGGTATAAAGCATTTTTTTTATTAATTTCTACACAGTCAAAAGTCAGAGTACTATGCCTTTAAACAATATGGGACAGCCCATATGGTGATGCCATGCCTTTGGAAGCTTCTGATAGGTTTTTTGGCAACATCTGAGTTATATAGAGACACACTTGTGAATGTATTTGAATGCATACCTGAAACGCACTGCTTCTTTTTATAGCATCATAGGAAAGTCAAAAGAAATCAATCAAGATTTCAGGAAGAAAATTGTGGGCTTGCACAAATTTGGTTCATCCTAGGGTGCAATTTCCAGATACCTGAAGGTGCCTTGTTCATCTGTACAAACAATTATATGCAATTACAAAGAAGATGGGAATGTTCAGCTATCATACCGCTCAGGAAGGAGACAGGTTTTGTGTACCAGTGATGAACATGCTTTGATCAGACTTGTGCATATCAACCCAAGAACAAAAACAAAACACCTTGTGAAGATGCTGGCAGAAGCTGGTAAGATTGTGTCATTGTTCAAAGTGAAACGAGTACTGTATCAATATGTGCTGAAAGGCCACTTTTCCATGAGCATTGCAAACCTGGAGAGGAGTTTAGAGCACACTGCGCGGCTCTAGCTGAGGCCAGTGCTATGCAGGAGGGTGGAGATGGGGAAGGTCAGGGCCTAGAGGTAGGTAGCTGGTTGTAACAGTTAGAAGAAGAAGTAGGGGGGAAAGTGTCAGGGAGCCTAGTCCTAATCTGGCACAACCTAGTAAATATGCCTGTTTGGCTGATATTAGGAATGAAGGGCCAGGACTAGGATCACTACAGCAGGACATTGCTCCTAGCCACCAGGAAAATGACTGCTGTAGGAAGGAGGGAAATAGGAGTGCAGCAAAGCCCAGACAGATGTTGGTGGTAGGGGACTCTATAATTAAACAGACAGAAATGGTTATCTGTCGCCAAGACCGTGAATGCCGAACAGTGTGTTGTCTGCTGGGTGCTCGGGTTCGGCATATTGCGGATCGGATAAACAGATTGCTGGGTGGGGCTGGGGAAAACCCAGTGGTCATGGTGCACATTGGTACTAATGACAAAGTTAGAGGCAGGTAGAAGGTCCTTAAAAATGATCACAGGGAACTAGGAGACAAGCTGAAGTCCAGGACCTCCAAGGTGGTGTTTTCAGAAATAATACTGGTGCCACGAGTGTGACGCCCTGGACTAGTCAGGTCGTCCCAGGTAGTCCCACGCACACACACACCCTCCCTAAAAAGGTGACAGCAGCCAAACTTCAAAACCCTTGTCACCTCCCTCTAGGTTTGATGTCCACACCAGTGGGGTGGAGCCAAGCGGTTGGCTCTGCCCACCAAGGAGTTCACAGGCCTGGAGGTGGGAAAATCAGTATTTCTAAGTAGATTAGCCTTGACAGTGGACGGGAGCAGTCAAGTTCAAGGGCAGACCTGTGATCAGGCCTGCCATAGTCTACCTGTGTCTGGGTTGGAGCACAGTCACCTCTGGCAAGGAGGCAGACGGTGGTGGCCGCCTGCAGGAGCTGGGATTACAGCCGTGGAACCATAGGGACCGGGGTCAGGCGGTGGCCCGCCGGTACCGAACCGGGGAACCGATTGGAAACCGGAGCACCAGGAGGGGTACTCAGACCCAGTATGAGGCCCAGAAACAACTAGGCTAAGTCGAATCAACTGATTGAGGACTGGACTTTAGGACCTTTCCCACACAAGACCCAACTGAAGACAGCAGCCCAACCATTAGGGTAAAGCCACCGCCAAGGCATAGAGACCCAAGGAGCCAGCGTCTGCAGGCAAACAGGGCTCTCTCAGCACCCAGCAAGCCGGGGAGCGGACTACCGTAGAGTAGGCATTGGAGTCATAACATTCACATTGAAGAGGTACAGGAGAAAGGCGGAAACCACCAACCTGTTAAGGGGAAGCTGCAGCCGGCTGCGGGCACCGTTCATCATCCCGTTTGGTTTACCAGAGACTCCAGTGTGTTGTATCATAGTGAGTACACCAGTGCCTTCAGGCCACGCACTGCGCCGCACCGCACCGACACGCCAGCACCAT
The DNA here is from genome assembly GCF_048569485.1 of Anomaloglossus baeobatrachus. Taxonomy (NCBI): domain Eukaryota; kingdom Metazoa; phylum Chordata; class Amphibia; order Anura; family Aromobatidae; genus Anomaloglossus; species Anomaloglossus baeobatrachus. The sequence goes on from NC_134359.1 coordinate 202,120,279, forward strand.
CCATTCCCCCACCTCAGAGCCTCCCTTGGGCCCCCAGGACCATCACTCCCCTACCCCCGGAGGGGGTCAACACCAAGCTGCGCAACACCGTCCCCGGGAGGCCTAGTCAACGGCAGTGGTGGTGTCCATCCATTCACCACAACCCGTGGGTGGCGTCACAAACTTAAATCCCCTACAAACCACTGCGGCCCCGGCCATAGAACTTCCCACCGAAGTCCCTGCGTGTAGCGCCAACCCCCTTTCAGAGCGACGTGACCCCCGGGTCCGTGGAGAGCTCGAGCCACCCACCGACGAGCCAGCGGGGCAGTGCACGAGCATCACTAGAAAGACAGGGGGAGCTTAGGTAGATAAATATGTGGCTTAGAAATGGGTGCAAGAAGGAAGGGTTTGGGTTCATTGAGAACTAGACTAACTTCTCAGTCGGCCACAGGCTCTACAGTAGGGACTGGCTGCACCTCAATGGGGAGGGTGCAGCTGTGCTGGGGGAGAAAATGGACAGACAGATGGAGGAACTTTTAAACTAGGATCTGGGGGAGGGAGGGTAATGGAGCAAATAAGGGGATAGAGCAGATAGAGACAGTGAGACAGTAGGGGTCAATATAGGTTTAGGGGGGAAGGGACATGCAAGGAAAGTAGGGAGGCAAGGGGTAAGGAATGTGTTAATAGTATTAAATGTCTACTGACAAATGCAAGACGTATTGCAAATAAAATAAATTAATTGAAGACTCATGTCAACCATGGATTAAGATGTGGTGGGCATTATGGAAACATGGCTGGATCAGAGCCATGACTGGGTGACAAATGTAGAGGGTTACACTGCATTCAGGAAGGACAAGAAAGACAAAAAAAGGTGGAGGGGTGTGTACATTGATCAAATCTAACCTAAGACCTGTGCTCAATTACGACATTGAGGGGAGCTGCAACAATGTAGAATCAGTATGGGTAAATGTACATGGGGAAGGGAATAATGGAAAAATGCTAATTGGAGTTTGCTGTAAGCCTCCTAACATTCCTGAACAGGTAGAGGGTGAAATGCTGCAACAAATTGAAAAGGCAGCTAATAATAATAATCGGGTTCTTATATGGGGGATTTCAACTATCCAGACATACAGTGGGACATAGAATCTTCTGGTTGTGCTAAAAGTTGTAAGTTCTTATCTACAATTCAAGAAAATTACCTCTCTCAGATGGTAGGTGAACCGACAGGGTGAGATAATCTGCTAGATCTGGTCCTGTCAAATAGACCAGATACAATTTCAGGTCCGTACAGGTCCGGGAGCACTTGGGCACCAGCGATCATAATATGGTAAGCTTCAACATATTATTCAATAGAGTATTTGAAAGGGGAAATGCTTAAACCTGCAATTTTAGGAAATCTAATTTCAACAAGTTAAGGGAAGAGCTTAATTGTGTAGATTGGGAACATTTCCTGGTAACTGTGGATACCAAACATTAATGGGGTAAGTTTAAGGATATACTCCTAGTGTCCTGTAAAAAAGGTATACCCTCTGGTAATAAAATGTCCAGGAATAAAAGGAAACCACTATGGATAAATAAGACAGTACAAAATATAATAAAACAAAACAAAGGCGTTTAAAATCTGTAAGGCTGCAAATACAGAAATAGCATTTCAGGAGTATAAAGATCTCAATAGGAAATGTAAAGAAGAAATCAAGCAAGCAAAATTAGCTACTGAAATAAAAATCGCCAAAGCCATTAAAATAAATCCCAAATTTGTTTATGAATACATTAATGCCAAAAGGAAAACAAAGGATGGTACCAACCCTTAAAATATAATAACAAGTTAATTATAGAGGACAAAGAAAAGACTGAGATATTAAACAGTCACTTCTCATCAGTGTCCACCAAGGAATTGACTGTTCTAGGGATCATTCAACAAGTCAAAAATCAAAGTTCACCACCTGATATAATTAATTTAACACAAGAAGAAGTACACTTGCGTCTGAGTAAATTAAACATTGACAAATCCCCTGGGCCAGATGCCATTCATCCACGAATATTGAGGGAATTGAGCTCAGTAATTGACCGCTGTATCTCATCTTCTTAGACTCACTTGTAACAGGGTTGGTGCCTCAGGATTGGAGGATTGCTGATGTGGTACCGATATTTAAGAAAGATAAGATGGTGGATCCAGGCAACTACCGTCCAGTAAGTCTGAAATCAGTAGTATGCAAAGTTTTTGAGGGCATTTTGAGTGATGACATGCAAAAATATATTGCAGAAAATAATATAATAACTGACAGACAGCATGGATTCATGAAAGATAAGTCATGTCTAACCAACATGCTGGGGTTCTATGAGGAGGTAAAGGCAAATCTGGATATTGGTAATGCAGCTGATGTGATTTATTTAGACTTTGCAAAGGCATTTGATACTGTACCACATAATAGCCTTATACTAAAGCTCTAGAAGCAGAGATTAGAAGAAACTATATGCAAATGGGGAAGGAATTGGCTGAAAGATAAGAAACAAAGAGTAGTCACAAATGGTACATTCTCTAAATGGGCTATAGTCAGCAGTGGGGTGCCGCAGGGATCTGTGGTAGTATTGATTCTTTTTAATTTCTTTCTTAATTACCTTGTAGATGGGATTGATAGTAAAGTGTCAGTCTTTGCTGATGACACCAAACTATGCAGGATATTAAAAATTGATCTTAATAGTACAATATTACAAAAAGATCTGGATAAGATGTCAGAATGGGCAGATAATTGGAAAATGAGATTTTATGTTGATAAATGTAAAGTAATGCACCTAGGACGGAGTAATCTTATAACTGCGTATACATTAAATGTAAGTAAACTCGGGACTACAGAACAGGAGAGGACTTGGGTATTCTCATCACAAATAAGCTGAGCAGCAGCACTCAATGTCAAGCAGCAGCTGCTAAAGCAAAAAAGATTTTAGGATGTATAAAAAGAGAGATTGGATCCCGTGACCCCAATGTATGGTTACCCCTCTATAAATCACTTGTAAGGCCACATCTAGAATATGGGATCCAGTTTTGGGCTCCACATTTTAAAAAGGACATTCAGAAGTTAGAGTCAGTTCAAAGGCGGCAACTAGACTATTACAAGGAATGGAAGGCCTCCCATATGATGACAGGTTGAAAAAGTTAGATATGTTTAGCTTAGAAAAAAGACGTCTCAGAGGAGATCTCATTTATATGTATAAATACATGTGTGGTCAATATAAAAGGACTGGCACATGACTTATTTCTTCCAAAGACAATACTAAAGACTAGGAGGCATACACTGCGAATGGAAGAAAAGCTAAATAGGAAAGGGTTCTTTACAGTTACAGCAGTCAGACTGTGGAATGCCCTATCACAAGAGGTAGTAATGGCAGATACTATAACAGCTTTTAAAAAAGGCTGGATGATTTCCTTAGTATACACAACATTGTCGGTTATAAATGACTTGATAAATGAAGTGAACCTGTCAGGTGCAATATGCACCCAAAACCACAAGCAGTTCTGGGTGCATATTGCTAAACCCTGCTTAAAGCCTGCTTTACACCTTTCAATTTTGCATATGATATCGTATGCAATGTGATACACCCCCATCGTATGTGCGGCACGTTCAATTTTTTGACCGCGCCGCACAATCGATTAAAAGCTGTCACACGTACTTAACCGTCTATACGACCTTACTGTGGGCGGCGAACATCCACTTCCTGGAGTGGGAGGGACGTTCGGCGTCACAGCGACGTCACGCGGCAGCCGGCCAATAGAAGCGGAGGGGCGGAGATGAGCGGGACGTAAACATCCCGCCCACCTCTTTCCTTCCACATTGTCGGCGGGAGCCACGGACGGAGGTAAGCTGTCAATGTTCCCGGGGTGTCACACACTGCAATGTGTGCTGCCTCGGGAACATTGCACAACCGCACGTTCAATGTTTGAGAAATGAACGACGTGCATGCGATGAACGGATTTTCATTCAATCGCAATTGCACGGAGGTTTTACACGCTACAATCATACTTACGATGCCGGATGTGCGCCACTTACGACACTTAAGATTTATTGTAGCGTGTAAAGCGCCGTTAACTGTCCCTGTATACACTAGCATAGATAAAGGGATCTTTAGAAAAAGAACACATCGAACACAGGTACGCACGTCATTGCTCGTGATGCTGCATTGAATAGCATGTTAATACACCCCTGTGGGCGTACTAACATGCTAAGAGGGCGGCTAGTCGGGGGATGTGTAATTTGCCGCACCGCCTTGTGAGAGGCTGGGCCTACTACCTCAGAGGATGTTCAGGTCACAGTGTCTCCGATGGCTCCAGAAAATCCCTAGGCTAGGTGGCAAATTATAAAGAGAAAAATAACAGAGATAGGAGACTATGAGTTGTGGTGATATCTGCCAGGTATAAGGCCGCTGAAGGAAGACAGACACCGAGGATTCTGTAAAAAACGTAAATGAGGAACTTTACTTAAATCTTGTAGCCAAACTTTAGTAAATCAAAGTTGTTTTTTCCATTTCCAATAGACAGTCATTTCATAGCAATAAATAAAGAGATCTCTTACACAGTGGACTAGTTCAAGCGTTTTTCCTATCCCGGCCTTGGGAAGATGGATGTCACTAGCTATTGGATTAACTGCGTTTTTCAGTACTCTGTTGTTGCAGAAACGGGGCGCTCCGAATAGTGTGATAATTACACTCCCCTCATATCTCAATGGAGGTCTCTCTTTTTTCTGCATCACAGCAACTCAACCGCATCTCACCGGTTTTTCTTTTAAACTGCCTCCTCAAGCTCCGCCCCCAACAGCCACTTCCTTGCTTTCAAATCAATTGCAATACCAAAGCAAGGCAGTAGAGGGCAGCGCAACGCTAAATAATTTACCTCCTCCCAAGGTGGGGAATAGGTGTCACAAATGTAATCACATAGATTATACAGAACACACATTGGTAGTGTCTTTTCTGGTCACTACATATACCCCCCTAGTTTAAACAGAGCCGTCCCCGGCGTTTGCCACCATAGATATCTGTTATACCATAACACAGGTCACCTTCAAATTTGAGCCAAAGTGCTACTTTAGTCACAATTCTCAACAGCGGGTTGTGCACCAGTGTCTACACCTCCCAATTGTGGGGTGTAGACTTAGTAACTAAGCAACATGTGAGTTGCAGTGGGGCGCTAAGTTAGGGCAGAACCCTATGTCTATAGCAAATCTATGGGGTCCATTCAAGACTTCTCCCCATAGGTTACATCGGAATTCCTAGAAGGGATTCTGTCTCAGGTTGGCAAACCCGTTAAGATACAGGTGGAAACCCGAATAACTGCAAAATATGTACCATGGTTGATGTTGAGGTACTAGGAATAGAGTAATGTTCTTCCTACTCTCTGTAAAAACTTTGAGGGCACTTAATAATCATGAAAATACCGTAACATCAGATAAACATGCATTTCAGTGCAACAAAAAACTTTGTAGCATTTTCAATAACTCAAAAAATTAACAAAATAAACACAAACACCAGAGTCTCTTTGGAGGTAGCATAGCTTGTTCTTATGGAGAAATCTTCCTGTCTAAAAACTTGAATAACAGCCTTAAAGCCATGTGTAAAAATGTGTAAGTGTTTTGGTCCCCGGGTGCAGAGTCGGGGCACACAGTCCATTAACGTGGCTGCACCGGCTGTTTTTTGTTTTGTTTTTTTGTTGGTTTTTTTTTAGTCCCAGTGTTTCAATAAGGATGGATGCAGCAAAGTGTTAAAACCAACAAAACAAAAATTAGATTAAGTAAAAATTAACTAACAAACTGGAAAAAAATAGTCTTTTTCAGAAGAAAACAGGAAAAATGTAAAAATCATTCTACAAGTTTTAGTCTAAATATCTCGCTGGCAACTGACCTTTGTTGATCCTTTGAGAGCGTCGGACAAGGGTAGTTTCCTCCATAGGATCAGGATATATCTCTGCAGGGTCAGTTCTGGGATTAGTTCTTCTTGCAGGGAGAGACTCTTGATCAGGAGTTGTCTGTCTTTGTCCACGGGTAGACATCATAGGACCAAAACACCAAGATAACGGGTCATTTATATCAAATTCCGGAAAAGATGAACTTTGGGATCTTCTGGGCTTAGGGAAGGGTTCATACTCAAACAACTCGTCTGCAGGCAGTGAATCAGGATAGAGGTATTCAGACTTACAGAGTTTCAGTCTATTCCTATGAACAACCTTGGGTTCTTGGGTATCTTTCTGGATACAATAAATGTCATTCCCTGGGTATGGAATTCCTTGGATGATGTAAGGCTGTCTCTCCCATTGTGTATCTAGTTTTCCTGTACAATGATCGTTTCTCAACCAGATCTTATCACCAACATGCAAAGGTGTAGCTTTTGCTTGTTTATCAAAATTATGTTGATGTCTGTTGCAAATTTGTTCCATACGGACATCTACGATTTCTTGTGCTTCCACCAGGCGTCTTTGATGGTCACTCACCCAATCAGTAGCAGGCAGAGGATTAATTTCATCTGAGATGGTCACATCTAGAGCAAGGTCAGCTGGTAGTTTTCCTTGGCGTCCAAACATCAGATAATATGGGGTATAACCCGTAGAACATTGCGTGGTGTTGTTATATATATAGATGAGCTCTGGGAGTAATGTTGGCCAGTCAGATCTTCTGTGAACTGGAATAGTTCTTAGCAAATTCAGGATGGTTTGATTCATCTTCTCGCAAAGCCCGTTACACTGCGGGTGGTATGCTGTAGTTCTGAGCTTCTGACAATTGTAGAAAGTGCACATTTCTTGGAAGAGTTGTGATTCAAAGGCTGAGCCTCGAGCGGTCAAAATCTTCTCTGGGCACCCATAAGGTAGCAAGAAGGATTTCCATAGGATAGCAGCGGTAGTTTTAGCAGTTAGATCTTTCACAGGGACGGCCACTACAAATTTGGTGAAGTGATCAATGATGGTTAGGACATAGCTATGGCCGGTTCTGCTGGGCCCTACTTTCAGATGATCAATGGCTACCATTTCTAATGGACGTCGACTCACAATTGGATGCAGTGGTGCTTTCTGATCAGCTTTCATTTTTTTCCTAGTTACACATGTGTGACATTCCTGGCACCATTTTTCAATGTCTCCCCTCATGCCAATCCAATAGAATCGACGACGGACTGTGGCCTCTGTCTTCTGCACTCCAAAGTGACCAGACTGATCATGATAGGCAGTGAGAACCATGTCTACATCTCTCCTTGGGATCACAATTTGATGGAGACGACTACCTGTGATGGGATCCATGCTACTATGGTACAGCAATCCTTTCTTCACAATGAACCGTTTTCGTTGTCTCCACAGACGAATAAGTTCAGGGTCAGCATCACCTCTGCGAATTCTCCCGGGAGGTTTTCCTGTTATCAAGAATTCTGAAATTTCAGCAATAACTCTACTTTCAGTCTGTACTTGTATCCATCTAGTTTCATCTAGTAGGGGTTCTGAACTAGCTCCTTGTGAGTAGGAGTCAGTCGTTTCCTGCAAAAAGGCACTGGCCACCTTTTGTTGAGCAAATCGAGCATAGAAGTTCGGCATTTCCACTTCTTCCCAGTGATCTTCATCTGGCAAGGGATCTGAAGTGTCTGGTAATCGGGATAAAGCATCGGCATTTTCATTGGACTTCCCAGCATGATACTTGATGACAAAGTCGTAGTTAGCAAGTCTTGACGCCCATCTCTGTTCCAAAGCTCCCAGTCTAGCTGTGCTTAAATGAGCAAGAGGATTGTTGTCAGTGTAGGCGATAAATGGAGAAGCAGCTAGATAGTCCTTGAACCGCTCTGTAACGGCCCATACGAGAGCGAGAAACTCTAGTTTAAAAGAACTGTAATTTTGATCATTACGTTCTGCTCCTTTAAGAGATCTGCTAGCAAAAGCGATTACCCGTTCTTTTCCTTCTTGCTTCTGGCTTAGGACTGCTCCTAGCCCCTTTAGGCTGGCGTCGGTATAAAGACGGAAAGGCTTGCTGTAATCTGGATAAGCTAAAATAGGTGGAGTGGTAAGCTTCTTTTTGAGCTGTTGAAAGGCCACTTCTTGCTCTTCTGTCCAGTGGTTAACAATGAATTTCTTTCCTTCCTTTTGTGGATGACCACGTAAAAGCTCTTGCAGTGGTGCAGCAATTTGGGCATAGTTAGGTATAAAGCGTCTATAGTAGCCTGTAAAATCTAAGAAACTCCGGACTTCTTTCAGGGTAGTGGGTGTGGGCCAATCCCTGACCACGGCGGTTTTGTCTGGATCAGGTCTTACTCCTTCAGCGCTCACGACATGTCCTAAGTAGCGTACTTGGGTCTGTAATAAGTGACACTTTGAGGGTTTGACTTTGAGGCCGTGTTTAATGAGAATCTGGAGAACTTCTGCCAGGTGCTGTAAGTGGTCATCATAAGATTTGGAGTAGACAATGACATCATCCAGATAAAGCAAAACAGTCTCAAAAGTTTTGTGGCCCAAACAACGTTCCATTAGCCTTTGAAATGTTCCTGGGGCATTACAGAGTCCGAAAGGCATGTCATTAAACTCAAAGAGGCCCATTGGGGAGGTAAATGCTGTTTTCTCACGATCTTCCTCCGACATAGGCACTTGCCAGTATCCACATGTTAAATCTAAGGTGGAGAAATATGCAGCAGACCCTAGAGCTGTTAGTGATTCTTCAATGCGAGGTAATGGGTATGCATCTTTATGGGTAATGCTATTTATCTTGCGATAGTCCACGCAGAATCGGATACTGCCGTCTTTTTTCTTCACCAAAACTACAGGTGCAGCCCAGGGGCTGTGGCTTTCTCGGATTACTCCTGCATCTTTCATTTCTTGGATCATTTTTTTTACAGGCTGATACAAGGCCGGTGGAATAGGTCTGTACCGCTCTTTAATGGGAGGATGAGAACTAGTGGGGATGGTATGCGTTATCTCTCGTACTTTACCATAATCCTTAGGATATTTACTAAAGGCTTGGTGGAATTCTTGAACAAGCTTCAGTACTTCTTCAATTTGTTTAGATGGGGTGGTCACCTCTCCTACATGTATGTCAGACCACCACAGAGTTTCCAGAGCTTCATTGTTTTCTTCCAATACTTGAGTCGCCTGTCGGACTTCTTTTCGAGTGGGGCTCACTACATCCTGATAGGAAATTATGGATAATTGAGCTACAGGATAGTACCTTCTCAGTTCCACTGCAGTGTCACCTAGGTTTAGCATACGAATTGGTACCCTTCCTGCAGATACAGTAACGAGACTCCTTGCGGTCATAAGCGTAGGATGTTCTGCCATGGGTAAGGATTCTACTAGGGCATGATAGTCTTGTCCTTGGATCCCTGGTCGAGCACGACACCACAGCATAGTTTCAGTGTTGGGTTGCAAAATGACAGGACGTACATCGCAGATGCGGGCACGGCAGATTTCACCTCGAGGATTACTGAACTGCTGCTGTGCTGACAACACTTTGATAGTTCTCTGCAATACTCTTTGCTGTGCTTGTGATGCCGTAGGTACAGATTTGTGAAGAGCCTCTAACATTTCACCATAGCAGTTGCGCAGGACATTCATACCTAGGATTACAGAGGTATCTGGTCTTTCTGGGACATTTATAACCAGAACTCCCTGTTGTGTCTAACAGTGCTGTAAATGGGACTTCATTGATGCGAATGGTCACTTCTGGACGAGGTCCTACATATTTTGAAAACCAAGTAACATTTTCGGGACCTATTGTTAGGCGGTTAGTAGGGAGTCCCATTTGGGTTCTGGGAGCAGATTCTAGTAGTGGAACCTCTAGTCTTTCTATTTTCTTGCAGACCTCAGCTAGTCCGCTAGCTAACTCAGCCATTTGTTTCTGTAAGTCCATCATAGTATTAGCATTTGGAGCCTGCGTTTGGGCGGCTTGCGATAGCGGAGCGCTACCACTTGGACAATTAGGCAAAGATTGAACTAATGTATCACTAGCAAAGGTGGATAGCTCAAGTTTTTTAGTCGATGGGCGAAATTCCCTTCCTAAAATCTGAATAGCTAGTTCTTTGAATTCCTGGAAGGAACTATCTGCATGCTGGAGAGCTAACATTTTTAGTTGACTGCGTAGGGTTTCTGTGGCAGACCCTTCAATAAACTGCTCTTTCAGTACTTCATCTGCAATCCTAGCTTCCTGGGGCTCTATGTGTACGATGGCCCTCCAAGCTTCTTGCAAGGATAAAGCATAGTCTCGTAAAGACTCATTAACTTCTTGTTTTTTGCTAAAGAAACGCATTTTTAACTCAGATGCGGAGCGGACCTCAAATATGCTTTCTAACCGCTCCAGGATTTGTTCTACAGTCTTTTTCTGAGCTCTGGGCCAGGACTTGATTTCTCTCAAAAGTGCACCCTGGAGTTGACCACTCAGGATTTCTACTTTTTGTTCATTTGTCATGGGGTACAGGTGAAAAAAAGCAGTCATTTTTTCTCTAAAGTCTCGTAATGTATTTGTTTCCCCATTATAATGTGGCATCCAGGGAGCTCCCAAATAATAAGGCATGGTGAAAGGCATAAATGCAGTGGAGGCTTTATCAGAACTGCTGTTGCAAAGGGTCTCATTCTCATTGTCGTCTGCCATTGTGAGTTTCACTTGTTCACTGTCAATATACAGGTGTGTATAGTTTTTTTTTTTACTCACCGTTGAGGCGTATTTTCACATATGATGACAGTAGTGAATCCTCATCTGGTGTACAGCAGTACATGCAGGCACATAAGATTCATCCTGTTCGTGACACCACTTGTAATTTGCCGCACCGCCTTGTGAGAGGCCGGGCCTACTACCTCAGAGGATGTTCAGGTCACGGTGTCTCCGATGGCTTCAGCAAATCCCTAGGTTAGGTGGCAAATTATAAAGAGAAAAATAACAGAGATAGGAGACTGAGTTGTGGTGATATCTGCCAGGTATAAGGCCGCTGAAGGAAGACAGACACCAAGGATTCCGTGAAAACGTAAATGAGGAACTTTACTTAAATCTTGTAATCAATCTTTAGTCAATCAAAGTTGTTTTTTCCATTTCCAATAGACAGTCATTTCATAGCAATAAATAAAGAGATCTCTTACACAGTGGACTAGTTCAAGCGTTTTTCCTATCCCGGCCTTGGGAGGATGGATGTCACTAGCTATTGGATTAACTGCGTTTTTCAGTACTCTGTTGTTGCAGAAACGGGGCGCTCCGAATAGTGTGATAATTACACTCCCCGCATATCTCAATGGAGGTCTCTCTTTTTTCTGCATCACAGCAACTCAACCGCATTTCACCGGTTTTTCTTTTAAACTGCCTCCTCAAGCTCCGCCCCCAACAGCCACTTCCTTGCTTTCAAATCAATTGCAATACCAAAGCAAGGCAGTAGAGGGCAGCGCAACGATAAATAATTTACCTCCTCCCAAGGTGGGGAATAGTTGTCACAAATGTAATCACATAGATAATACAGAACACACATTGGTAGTGGCTTTTCTGGTCACTACAGATGTAACACTCTTGGGACTAGTCCCCGCGCCTCATTACCATAAGATAAAAGATCTTTAGAAATGCTATTTCTAAAGATCATTTTATCTATGCTAGTGTATACAGGGACGGTTAGGCAAGGATTAGCAATATGCACACAGAACTGCTCATGGCTTTGGGTGCACATTGCACTTGACAGGTTCCCTTTAATGACAAAATATATAATTGGTGGAGGAAGGTTGAACTACATAGACCTAGGTCTTTTTTCAACCCATGTAACTATGTAGCTATGTAAATATATATTCTATGAGATTCATTATTTACCTGCACACAATTATATGATTGGTTGGCTTCCCTGTGGGTACTTTCTCTGTGTACAAATGTGCAGTGCCTTTTCCTGTTGTAAGCTCATCATGTGTTTTTTTTCAATTTCAATAAATATATACATTTTTATTGTACCTCTGTCTTCTTATGACTTTATGTCGGTTTTTGCCTCAGTGTTTCTCTATATATCACATCATGGACAGACATGTTGCTGTTTTCAAATGATGAAATAATAAAAACAATATTTTCAAAACATCTCAATTTACTCAGTACAGAGTATTAGGCTATGTGCGCACGTTGCGTAAATTCATGCAGTTACGCTGCGCTTTGCAGCGCAGCGTAACTGCATGCGTCCTGCGGCCCCTGCACAGTCTATGGAGATTGTGCAGGGGCCGTGCGCACGTGGCGTCTCAGTGCGCAGCGCTTCGGCTACTGCCGAAGCGCTGCGCAAAAAGAAGTGACATGTCACTTCTTTCCTGCGCTTTGCCGGCAGCTCCTGCTCTGTCTATGGCAGGAGCTGCAGGCAGAGCGCATGGAATCGGCGCTCACTACGGACATTTCTGCAGCGATCTAAAGCGCACATGTGCTCTTCAGATCGCTGCAGAAATTTCTGCAGGCTAGTACGCAACGTGCGCACATAGCCTTAGTGCTATGTGCAAAAATCCCTGCACTTACGCTTATTGGCTGCTATCAATGAGGTTATTAATGGTTGTCTGAGGATTGTTCTTCCACTCTGAATGCATTTGGACAGGCAAATCATCAAGATTTACTGCTGGCAGCTCCATTTTCAATTGCAGACTACTGGGGTCCCAGATGTGTTAGGCCCCTTTCACATTTCAGTCTTTTGACATCAGTCACAATCCGTATTGTGACTTGACTCATATTGTGGTAAAACTGATGCGACGGATCCTGTAAAAAAAGAGAGAGAGAGATTTGTTCAGCCACACACTGTTTTACCACATCTGAGCATGCTCTGTTTAAAAAAACATAGTGTGGATCCTGCGCCCATAGGCTTCCATTCTAAAAGTCGACGGATGGCGATGGATCCAGCGTTGTCCGTTTTTTCAACGGTGACATGAAACGTTCCTCTGAACATCGCTTCTGACTCGCCCACCCCAGGGCTATGGGACACCCGGTGCCAGGTCGGACTAGTCCGGGGGTAGTCAGTGGTGGCTGGGCCCGACTCCGTACCCTGGTGGGGTCAATTAATATGGCTTCAGTGGGGTTGATTAAAGTTTGTATTTTCGTGACGCCACCTGTGGTTTGCGGCTATTAAGCCGCTGCTGCTGTATGAGGCCTCCGGGGCTGGTGGTATGGCAGCTCGGATGGTCCTGCTCCCCACAGGTGGAGCGGTGCCCCAGGGCAACAGTTGGTGCTCGTGAGAGTCTATGGTGTGATGTTGTGTGAATAATACGGTGCAGGGCCGACAGGCAGTGAAAGGAGCAGTCACAAACAGTAGTCTCTTTACCTTCTCCTCTTTTACTTGGCAACAGTTTAGTCCTGGGAGACCGTTACAGGTGGTAGAGGGCTCCGGCCGGCCTGGAAGTAACTGAGGTATCTTTTTGGCCAGATGAGTATGAGGCCTACTCCTGTTCTTTCTTTACTGTTATAGGACTTACTGGCCAATAGACCTCCCAATTACCTCCAGGCTCAGCATTAACCCTTTGGAGGGGCAATGCTGTTGTGGCGACCAGGTCCTGGGGCGCTACACTCCCCCTTAGTTAAACTCAGTACTCCCGGACTGAAGAAACAAAAATAAAATATAACATGTTAACATTTCATCCCTTTATGGGAGGCGCATTACTTAAACGTTACAAACTTAAATAAAACTATATAAGAGTCTAGTGTGGCTCCCTGCCGGGTGTCCTGTGGGCGTCTGACAGGAGCCCTTCTATGAACTGCTCATTTAGGAGCTTGTCTTCTTCACGTACACTCTCTGGGTCCACCTGTTTAATTGCTCTCAGGGCCTCCTGCAAGTTTAAGGCATAGTCCCGTATGCTGTCTGTGGCCCGTTGTTTGCACCCAAAGAATCTCATTTTTATTTCTGCTGCGGTGCGGGTGTCAAAAGTACTCTTTAACTTAGCCAGTATCTGGGTCGTTGTCCCTTTATCTGTGTCAGGCCAGGACTTCACTTCACGCTGGGCCGCGCCGGCTAGCTGCCCCATTAATATGCCCACCTTCTGGCTCTCAGTCAGAGGATATACTCTAAACAAGCTGTGCAGCCTTTCTCTGAAGTCGCTCAGGGTATGTGACTCCCCGGAGTACTGCGGCAGCCATTCTGCTCCCGGGATGTACGGCATTGTGATCAGCATTACCGGCGCTACAGCGGGGGCTGGAGCGACAGCGACTGGGATTGCTTCGGCTGGTGCTGCGGCGTCTCGGGCTATGGCAGCCACCTGCTCTCCCTCTGAGTCGGATATCTTCCTCCTCCTTAGTGAACCCTGCCAGGCTCCGTTCACTTTTCAAAATCTCTTCCGGGTAGCACGGGGTTAACGACCCTCTGCTCCGATGGCGCGCTCCCTTCGCGCTCTTTTTCAGGCACGCCCCCCTTCTTCCTGCGCTCAGCGAGGCTAATGGCGGCGGCAGTTTTCAAACAGTAATACAGTCTTTTAAGCACAGTTTCTGCAGGCGCACAGTACCCGGTGGGACCGGGCACGAAATCCTGTTCGTGACGCCAAGGTTGACTCGCCCATCCCAGGGCTATTGGACACCCGGTGCCGGGCCGGACTAGTCCGGGGGTAGTCAGTGGTGGCTGGGCCCGACTCCGTACCCTGGTGGGGTCAATTAATATGGCTTCAGTGGGGTTGATTAAAGTTTGTATTTTTGTGACGCCACCTGTGGTTTGCGGCTATTAAGCTGCCGCTGCTGTATGAGGCCTCCGGGGCTGGTGGTATGGCAGATGGTGGAGCGGTGCCCCAGGGCAACAGTTGGTGCTCGTGAGAGTCTATGGTGTGATGTTGTGTGAATAATACGGTGCAGGGCCGACAGGCAGTGAAAGAAACAGTCACAAACAGTAGTCTCTTTACCTTCTCCTCTTTTACTTGGCAACAGTTTAGTCCTGGGAGACCGTTACAGGTGGTAGAGGGCTCCGGCCGGCCTGGAAGTAACTGAGGTATCTTTTTGGCCAGATGAGTATGAGGCCTACTCCTGTTCTTTCTTTACTGTTATAGGACCCTGCTCTCTGGCTTAGCAATGGCCCTCTTGCTGCTGGGACCGGTGGCACGTCCCTCTCCCTGTGTGGTAGGCTGTGCAGGCCCTCTCTGGTGCTTCTCTGCTGGAGTCCACACCGGGCCCTGGTGATGCAGCTGTACCTTCGGGCTGTTTATGGGCCAGGTGCTTGCAGCTCTCCTGCCCTTCGGATTCGGCTACCAGGGAGTATTTTAGGCCCTGGTGGCTACAGACTCCGATGTCCGAGTCTCTTCTGTGCCTCTCTGCTCTTCCTGCTTCACTGGGCCAAGCTACTCCAGCTCCAGGCCCCAGTCTGCAGGACAGCACTACTCTGCGTCTGCTTTCTCTGCTTTCTCTCTACAGACTGAACACTAACTCCTCCCTCAGGTCAGACTTAAGGAATGCTCCCTGGAACTCCAGGTTCAGAGCCCCCCCTGCTGGCCTGAGGGAGAAACTGCGTTGGATGTTGAACTTACTGGCCAATAGACCTCCCAATTGCCTCCAGGCTCAGAATTAACCCTTTGGAGGGGCAATGCTGTTGTGGTGACCAGGTCCTGGGGCGCCACACTTCCGTCGGCCGCAAACAGATTTTATGACGGATCCGTCGTACGATAGATGCAATGTCAGGCCATCCCTCACAATCCATCGCTAATAGAAATCAATGAGAAAAAAACAGATCCAGCTGATGGCAAAAAACTGATGTGTGAAAGGGGCCTTAGATAGTAGATAAGTCCAAGGGTGTTGCAGGTCATGGTAGCACATCTAGACCACACAGGCTGCTCACAGTAGCACATTCAACATGCAGCCCGATGTTATCTAGTTAGAAAACTGTTTCTGGGACTCTATGTAGAAATGGTAGTAGCAGTAGCTCCTCCATTAGTGTACCTATAGGAAGACTGGAGCTGTCCAGCGTTCATTATGCCACTCCACACCATACCTCTTCCTTCATGAAGACTTCTTCATAGCGTTGCACATGTGGTCTCCAGACTAATCTCTGGCTATCATTGCATCCAAAACATTTTACTTGGTGATATACAACATGCTGCAGCTGGTCGGCCTTGAAAACCATGCCATAAATCTCCCTGATTTTGGGCTGATGGTGATGCCAGTGGAGGTTTGGAACCCTACGGTTATTGAGTGAACAGAGCGTTTGTGACTTTTATGCTCTAGGCTCCTCCGCACTTGGTGACCTCACTCTAACTTTACGTGGTCTACAATTTAGTAGCATGGTATAACGGTATCATCTACTGTAATTACAGTACCATTCTCGAACTTAGTGAGCTTTGTAAGGCCATGTTCTCAAATGCAAAAATGCTACTTTTTTTTCATCTTTTTCTAAAGGAGTCTGCGCTAAAGTATGCAATGAGAATCTGCCCTTAATATTGCTTAGTTGCTGTGTTTTTGGTGAAGACGCAATGTTTTGTATTTCCCATAGAAAACTTACAAAAAACCTCTTTAAAAAAGTACAGTTCAACAATGTCTTTAGACGCACAGTGAACATGGCTTTACATACCGCAGATTTTCTGCACAAAAAGAAGTTGCAGCCAAAAAATGCAGCACTTACACTACATGTGGACCTGGCTTAAAATGAGCCATGCTTTTACAAATGTTTGTTTAAGGCAATGTAACTGAGTAAAAAAAACTAAATTCAATGACTAAGACATGTGGTCAGTACGTCTGTCTATGTAGTGTCTTCTTTTGTTATCTAACATAGTTGGGTTTGTTTTGAAGGACATTACAAAGCTCTACATCACCATTGGGTTGTTTTCTTCTACTAAATTCTAGTGACAGGTTCTCCTTCTTATGTGTTTTCCCTTATTTACAAGGCGACCATACACGCACCACACATAGAAAAGCGCTGTCATCAATCACAGAATGTCAGGCGTTCACACTCTTCCTCTTATAGGATATCCATTATAACCTCGAGGTAGAGGCACCTTCACTATGAAAGCTGAAGATTTTCATTGATCTTCTTCCTTATTAAAGCCCGCTTTACACGCTGCAATATATCTTACAATGTGTCGGCGGGGTCACGTCGTAAGTGACGCACATCCGGCATTGTAAGGTACATTGTAGTGTGTGACAGGTACGTGCGATTGCGATTGAACGGTAAAATGTTCATCGCACGCACGTCGTTCATTCCTCATGGATTGAACGTCAGGTTGTTCATCGTACCCGGGGTAGCGTACATCGCAGTGTGTGACACCCTGGGAACGATGAACAACTCTTACCAGCGTCCTGTGGCTCCCGGCCCACAATGCGGAAGGAAGGAGGTGGGCGGGATGTTTACGTCCCGCTCAGCTCCGCCACTCCGCTTCTATTGGCCGGCTGCCGCGTGACGTCGATGTGACGCCGAACGTCCCTCCCACTCCAGGAAGTGGACGTTCGCTGCCCACATCAAGGTCATATGGACGGGTAAGTACGTGTGACGGGGGTTAATCGTATGTGCGGCACGTTCAACAAATTGAACGTGCCGCACATACGATGGGGGCGTTGCAAATCGCATACGATATCGTATGCGAAATTGCAACGTGTAAAGCAGGCTTAAGAAGAGATAAACTAGAAGCTAAAAGCATAGGTATTCTGCTGCAGAACTGGTACCAATTGTTCTGCTTTAGCTGACAAAGTGAGGGTTAACGATAAAAAAACCACTATCTGCTAGTCCTACTGGTGGAATGTAGGGAAATTCTGGTTGAACTTCCTTAACATGATATTTATCAATTGTATTCTGCAGAAATAAGAATGTAGGTGTTGCATGCAGAAGAGTTATGCTGCTATTAGACAGGCAGATGACCGAGCATCCTTACAAACCCCTGTACCCTACAATCAGGTCATCTAAATAGGACACTCGAGGTACAACAAAAATGCTTGTTCCTCATTCGTCAGATTTTAGAACTTTTTAGTTGTCTTAAATAAAAAATGTACCGCCCCCGTGCAAGCAGCCATGTTGCTGCCACCGCTCAGATCCGGATCCGCTGTGGCTCGAGGGGTCTCCGTACCCGGGGGTCGCGGGGCCACTCGATTAAAAGAATGGGGGGAGTTATGTACAGGGGGATTTTGTGATATTTTTTTGTAATGTGAGGGACCACCGCTGCCGTTGGGGAGCCCGGTGACGTTGGTGTGGCAGCCTGATGTTTAACCCCTCCGTGGGTAGGGGGTTTGTGTCTCGGGGCCTGTAGATGATGGATGGTGTTTGGGTGCCATTGGGGGATAGGTGCGGGGGTTTCCAATGTACTCACTCAGTCCCAGAATAAGCACACCGACAACTTGTAAACCAAAGTTCTGAGCACCATGGTAGTCTGCGGGGAGCACGCCTGGATCCGTGCCCTTGGTGTTGGTGTTGTTGTTCCCTGGCACCTTAGTCTCGATTGGACCCGTTGGTATGAAACTCTCTGGGTCCCGCTAATCTGTATGGCTAACGGAGTGAGCTTGCTCTCAGGGTTCACGCATAGGATTTCTTTGGACTGTAGTGGGAAAGTCCTATCCCATCGGTGTGGTAGTACCCCGATTTTGGAGCGGGTTGGGGATGACACTTGAAGTCTTCACCCCCGTCGGGTAAATTACTGGAACGCGTGAAGCTACTTTCTGGCCTGGGGTCCACGTACCCCGTCATGCCCTGGCCCCTGTCCGGTGATAGCTCAAGGCCACCGGCTGCCCTCCTCGGCAGTCCGTGCCCCTTGACACTGTCCCCTGTGACCGGGGTTCCAGCTTCTGCCAGGCCCAGACCAATGTCTGCCACCTAGTATACAGGAGCTCTCCCCCGTGGCCTCTCCTCACGAGAGCCACTTCCTCCTCTCTCCTTCACTCTCAACTCTTAACTGTCACTGTCCTCACTTTCTCCTCACCAACCCCCATGTGGGCGGCGCTATTCCCTTCAGGCCCCCCAATGGTGTGTCCGGTAGGTTCAAGTGGGAAGTGTTCCTAGGATTTTGATTGGACAAGCTGTTAACAACACCAAAAGACTGGGATCCGTTAACCAAGGAGGGTGGATACTGCGCAGAAGGGCAGATTGCACAATACCCTGTGACGAGCTGATAGGCCAGGGCGTCACAAAAACATCATCCTAGGCAGCACATTGCCCTGTGTAAGCAGGATGTGTGCTGCCGAGAACAATCATATGAACAAAAGATGGTCTCGTCATGGTAGATCATTCATTGCATGTCTAAACGGGTAGGTAAATGACCGCCGATTAGCTTGCGTGTGACCAATAGGTGGACATTTAATAGCAGTGGTTGACCTATGTAATCACGGTGCTGGACCTAATTCAAACAGAACCATGGAGGGAGCTCAGATCACAATACCTGGCCTGATTCCCTGGTGTTCATCACCACTTCTCTATAGCTGTCATAAACATGCAGTGATCATACATATTATATATTCTACATGCACTTTAATGATAATAGATACGTATAGTGTGCATAGGTGTATATATGTGTGCATACATATGTGTGTGTATATACAGTATATAGAGGGAGAGAGAGTTGAAGGAGCAAGACATTAAAATTCAAAAAGTATTCATAGTAAACTTATCAACTTTCTTTGTACCCACCCCCATCTTCTTAAAGTGAGTTGCTTCCATGATAGCAGATGGATTCAGTCAGAGAATGTGATCTCTATCTCCCTGACTCACAGTGTGAGAATTCTTTCAAGGATGATTCATCGGCTGCCACATGTAGTAGGATGGAAGCACTTTGTATATATCTCACCCCCAACAACAAATATACAATTGGGGCCTGGCTAGGACATTTCAGTAGCCACAGTACTGATTTATTAGAAAATAACTTCTAATTTTGAAAGACAAGAGGGACATGGCAATTTTTATTTGGCAGTAAGCAACTTTCCTAACCTCATGCAGATATATAGATATATTGCTCCTGGTAAAACCCATAAGATTTCCACACACTATGATACCCACAGTGCTCCCCATACAATGTCCCCAGTGCCCCAAACAGAGTATGATGTCCCATCAGTACATCCTCCTCCACACATTATGATGCACCCCCACAGTATGATGTCTCCACAACTCCCCATACAGTATGATATCCCCACAGCTCCCCATACAGTATGATGCCTAATGTTGTAAATGGAATTTTTCATGGGGGCAGTTCAGTATCATGTAGGTCCTAAATATACTGCGTAAGTAAGGAAGAAATGTAGCACAGTCTCTTTGTGCATGAGTTCTACACACGTTATTAGGCCATCGTCAGTCACACATGCTCATACAAATCTTGGCATCCTCTTAGTTACAGTATATGCTATTGATAAAAGTTGCCATCCTATTACTGGGTCTGGGTGTTAAAACTACCAAAACTGAACTCACCCGCTCCTGGCAAATTGTTTCAAAAGCATACAGCCAGGGGCGGACTGGCCCACCAGGAGGTCGGGAGAACCCCCGATGGGCCCCTGCTATTGATGGCCATGCCCCCTAGGCCCCGCCCCCCTACCCCTCCTGGGCCCCTATGGATGTGTGTGAGAGGCCCCCCCGGCCGGTAATTTCACTAATCATATCGGCACATTGCCGATATGATTAGTGACAATCTTATTCCCTCTGGAGCGGCAAGCAGGGAGAGCGATCTCCCCGCTCTCCCTGCTGTCACTGTCAGTGCCACTCTGACTCACCTCCGCAACGACACTGCAGGAGGAGGCAGTCTCAGAGTGATGACTGCTTCCTTCCTGTGCAGGTGCCGGCAGCATCGCGCTGCGCGCTGAGGAAGACGGACCGGCGTCACCCCACTGACTGCAGCAGCACGTGAGTATAGAAGGCGGGGGCCCCAGGGGAGGGTGCGGGGGCCTGGGGAGCAAGCAGGGGTCCCGGGGGGAGGGTGCGGGGGCCCGGAGAGCGAGCAGGGGCCCCTGGGGAGGGTGCGGGGGCACGGAGAGCGAGCAGGGGCCCCGGGGTGGGAGTGCAGGGGCCCAGGAAGGGTGTACAGGGGCCCTGGAGGGGGGGTGCGGGGTCCCAGGGAGTGAGCAGGGGCCCCTCATACTCACCTATCTGCAGCCTCCCGGTGCCATGTCCGCTCCCGGTACCGCGGCTCCGGCTGTGTGCAGACGGCCGGGACACCTCCGATAGCTGCAGGACCTGGCGCTGATCACCTGTTGCGGTCACCTGATGGAATCAGCTGACAGTGATAGTGACAGCGGTGACGCCGGCTTTTTACTACCCGGCCGGCTAAACTATCAGCTGATGCCGTCAGGAGACTTTATCAGCTGATTACCGCCGGGTCCTGCATTGATCGGTCTGACAGGAGTCTGCACAGAAGTGTGTGGGGTTTTTTTCTTTTTTTTTTGCACTGATGCATCAGCTGATTGTATAAACGGCTTTTATATAATCAGCTGATGTGTGATGTGATTCAGGCCTTGATCCTGACACATCATCTGATCGCTTTGCCTTCCAGCAAACCGATCAGCTGATATTGGATCCGGATTGGACGGCACGGGACCCTTGACCCAGGATTACTGCGGAGGGGGGGTTCTTTATTTCAATAAAGATGGAGTCACTAATTGTGTTGTGTTTTATTTCTAATAAAAATATTTTTCTGTGTGTTGTGGTTTTTTTTTTATCTTTACTAGAAATTCATGGTGGCCATGTCTAATATTGGCGTGACACCATGAATTTCGGGCTTAGGGCCAGCTGATAATATACAACTAGCTCTAACCCCATTATTACCCAGCGAGCCACCCGACATCAGGGCAGCTGGAAGAGTTGGATACAGCGCCAGAAGATGGCGCTTCTATGAAAGCGCCATTTTCTGGGGTGGCTGCAGACTGCAATTCGCAGAGGGGGTGCCCAGAAAGCTTGGGCACCCTGCACTGCGGATTCCAATCCCCAGCTGCCTAGTTGTACCTGGCTGGACTCAAAAATATGGCGAAGCCCACGTCATTTTTTTTTAAATTATTTAATGAAATTCATGAAATAAAAAAAAAGGGCTTCCCTATATTTTTGGTTCACAGTCGGGTACAAATAGGCAGCTGGGGGTTGGGGGCAGCCCATAGCTGCCTGCTGTACCTGGCTAGCATACAAAAATATGGCGAAGTCCACGTCATTTTTTTGGAGGGCAAAAACTCCTGCATACAGTCCTGGATGGAGCATGCTGAGCCTTGTAGTTCTGCAGCTGCCTGCTCTCCTGCATACACTAGTGGAGAATGAAGAACATATTGAAGAAGGAAATTACATCAGATCTTTTTTTCAACAATCTTTAATGGCATTGTTCACTGATAAAAAACGCATAAAAAAGCAGTGAGCAAAAACGCAGCCAAAAACGTAAAAACGCATCGCGTTTTTACTGCGGGTGCATTTTTGTGCATTTTTCTGCGGCCAAAAACGCACAAAAAACACCTAGTGCGCACATACTCTTAGTGTGCAGAGAGCTGCAGAGGAGGACGGAAGACAGAGAAGAGGCCACCGGTGCTTGGACCAGATAAGCGCTCAGTGACCCGAAGATGCAGGGGGAGGGGCCACATAAGATGGCAGCTATATGTGGCTATATGGGGAGAGGGGCCACATTAAGATGGAAGCTATATGTGGCTATATGGGGAGAGGCCACATAAGATGGGAGCTATATGTGGCTATATGTGGAGAGGGGCCACATTAAGATGGCAGCTATATGTGGCTATATGGGGAGAGGGGCCACATTAAGATGGCAGCTATATGTGACTATATGGGGAGAGGGGCCACATTAAGATGGCAGCTATATGTGACTATGGGGAGAGGCCATATAAGATGGAAGCTATATGTGGCTATATGGGGAGAGGCCATATAAGATGGGAGCTATATGTGGCTATATGGGGAGAGGGGCCACATTAAGATGGCAGCTATATGTGGCTATATGGGGAGAGGGGCCACATTAAGATGGCAGCTATATGTGGCTATATGGGGAGAGGGGCCACATAAGATGGCAGCTATATGTGGCCATATGGGGAGAGGAGCCGCATTAAGATGGCAGCTATATGTGGCTATATTGGGAGAAGAGCTGCATTAAGATGGCAGCTATATGGGGAGAGGGGCCACATAAGATGGGAGCTATATGGGAAAAGGAGCACATGGGATGTGATCTGCTGGGGAAAGAGGCCATAATGGGATGGGATCTGCAGGGGAAAGAGGCCATAATGGGATGGGATCTGCAGGGTAAAGAGGCCATAATGAGATGAGATCTGCAGGGGAAAAGAGGCCATAATGGGATGGGATCTGTAGGGGAAAAGAGGTCATAATGGGATGAGATCTGCAGGGGAAAAGAGGCCATAATGGGATGGGATCTGTAGGGGGAAAGAGGCCATAATGGGATGGGATCTGCAGGGGAAAGAGGCCATAATGGGATGGGATCTGTATGGGGAAGGTCGTCCATTCCAATTTTAGCAGGGCTCCTTTAGTAATAATTTTTAAAAACTGTAGAAAAATCATTTAATACAATAAGACTGACAGTGACTGGAACAACTGATGCTGGACAGGAGAGGAAGAGGAAGGAGATTTTACTTTAAATTACTTGTATTTTTTGGTTGAGGAAATTGCGTGAAAATGGGTGTGGCTAACAGAATGGGTGTGGTTACAGAATGGGTGTGGTTTTCAAATGGGCAGGGTTTACAGATAACCTGTTAAAAATTTGAATCCCACCCCTGCTATATATAGTACAATAACTGCATGGTGCTGGTGGGCCCCAAGATTGATTTTTCCTGGTGGGCCCCAGGCACTCCAGTCCGCCGCTGCATACAGCCATTGGTCAAATACTAGTTGAAGGGAGTCTTAAAACCAGCACAATTCAGCTGTCTCTGTTGGAAACCCTACACACCCACAGTTGCGTCAGTAAGCGCATGTTAACCAGTATGCCAAGCAAACATTAACATGCCGGCCATGACACACATGGCAAAGTATAGAAATGCAAGGAGGCTGATCAGAAGGAGGCCTTACTCACATGTAAAAGTCCATTTTGTATCCACAAAAGAAAACAGATCATTTTATAGTTAATGCATTTTTCAACCATTTGCAGTCAATGCATCTCTTTTATCCATGTGTAATCTGTTCTTCTCATACACTAAAAAAATCAGTAGGAGGTGTCCCAAGCATCCCTAAAAACAGATCCATAAGAAATCAGTCAGTTTGCTCCACCGGAGTAGGGCATGTCTCTCTTTTTTTAAGTGCACCAACTGTCCACAAGTAAAAATGGACTTGTGAAGAACTCCATAGAACATAACATCACACATTTATCAAACTGTTTTAGCCACAAAACTCATAAATCTTGCACAATTTTTGATTCTTACACCATGCTTCCCAAAAGTTGAAAAAGTGGGCACAGAGTATGAAGAGGGGGGAACTGTAAACAACTTTTAGAAAAAGTGGCACAAATCTGCTCCCTCTCATAAGAAAAGTAGGAATCCAGTTTGACTCTGAGACAGTTAAAAACTTAATTCATTAAGTGGAATTGGTGTAACAGTGGTGGACTGAGGCTGTCATGTTCCAACCCCTAAAGACACATCACATCAATAGTGTGTAGTGTGAATAATGTATTGCGTCTTTTGTAAATATTGTAATGTATTGTATTGTGATGTAGAATGTGGTAAGCATTGATAATGTATGTTGTGATTGTATAGTGTAATATTTGCAAGTATAATGTAAGGTATAATATGGTGTAAGGCATAGTAATGTGTAAGGTTGCTAGAAATGAGGAAACAAAAGGCGCAAATAGGGTCTTACCCGGCAATAACCGTTTAGAAAGTAAAGATGAAACACTCACCTGATGAAGTTGTGCCAGTCACAACTCCTTGTAAAGCATGTGAGTGTCAGCGTGGTTCCAAGCAGCGGCCCCGTAATGATCGTGCTGAAGGGATATTTTATATATGTATATACATATATGAGAAAAACGGGTTTAAGCCGCGCTAAAGAAACGATATTTCCAAGATGTTAAATTTAAGATCTCTTTTTTATTACAGTTCCAACGCGTTTCAGAGACATAAACCATCTCCTTCTTCAGGGAAAAGAGAAAATGTACACCCAGTATGCAGACCAGTTGGTTATATAGGAGTCCATTAAAAGCCACGTTGATCACAGTGACGTCAATGCTCTCATGGTAACAGAATGACTCATGAGCACGTGAAGACTACAACGAAATTGTGTTAGTTTTTTTAAAAAATATATATATATATACATGTATACAAGCATCTGACTTTTTCACATCATAAAAATGACTGCAAAATAAAAGATAATGATGAATAAAAGTGTAAAAATAAAAATTATTGAAACTATTTGGTTTTTTTCTAAGCGCGTAAATGTGATGGTAGACATAAAAGACCACTGTTAAATGTGGTACTAGAACCCCAAAGAAGGAGTATTTCCCTGAGTCCTAACTCCAAATAGCTCGTAACTATCCATTACTCTATGGCTGACTGCTTGTTGAAGGGGAAAGAAACAAACAACTATTGAATAACCCCGTAGTAAGGGGTTAAAGGTGTAACAGCATAACGTGCAAATACGCTGTGTATATGGATGTCAAAAACACCAAAACTACAGGTGTTAATGTGTAGTATAAATGTGTCGGTTTGATAAAGAAATGTGCATTTGGAATTTGTGCAAAAAATGACTATTTGTGTCAGTTTAATAAAAAGAATGTGCATTTGAATATCATAAACTAATGATTTAGAAAGAACGTGCGTATATAGATACTGATAAATCAGAAACAAAACTTCCGAGGGATTCCTAGAAAGCAAAGGCTATGAACTTATAGTGAAAGAAAAGTGCCTGCGCAGAGACACTAAGCTAGTTCTTCAATGAGAACCAGGGTGAACTGAGTTCAACCCGTGGGAAAAAAGGGGGAGGCGCATGCGTGAAAAACACAGTGAAGGTAACTCGGGTGCAAATGCCGCACCAACATCTTGAGTGCAGGAAACAGACATACAAAATATGAAAGAGTGAATGAAAATTATGATACGAAGATTAACAATCAAAACTTGTATAATTGTAGATCACTTAGATGAAAAATGTACATACATATGTACAACATAATGAATGTACATGTTTATATGGAAAATATATATATATATAATTATATAAATATATATAAAAATACATATATAGATGTAAAAAATGTGAAAAGGATATATGTATCCATATAAAAATTCATGTATAAAAATATAAAAATATATATATATTGGGATTAAATCATTTATAATTAATATTTGATGATTAGTGAGGACTGCCATTTAAATGAGACTAAGTCCACATAACATAGAAACGCGCTGGGATAAAAACTTCAATTAAAATCCAACATTCATTAAAGTTCTAATAATTATGCATAAATAATAATAATATTTAATAATCATATGACATCATGTGTATAAAAATATATATATAAATGTGTAAAAAATTCATGTGAGGAGAAATTTATGCTGATCTCCTTGAGCATCACATGAAATTCATCAATGCATATATGGAAATATATTTGCCCATTACTGAAAAGAGCAATATAAAGATATATAAACTAAAATTTATGGATTTAAAATGTAAAAATTGGTGACAATTAAAAAGGATAACTCATGATATTGTTGCCCATTAAAAACTGATGGCTAGCAGTTAATAAAACAGATCTACAACTTCATTCAATCCAAAGGGGGTTAGAGTATTTAATTTGTGGATCCAAAAGGTCTCCTTGCGACTAAGCATCTCTGATCTATTGTGAATCAAAAAACCCCTATCCCATATAATGAATAGATCATCATAAAAGATTTATCGATGATCTATTCATTATATGGGATAGGGGTTTTTCTGATGTGGATTTCTTAATAGACCATCTGAATACCAATGAGTGGGGCTTGAAGTTCACTTCCACAGTCCATCCTGATGAAATTAATTTTTTGGATCTAACGATCTATCATAAAAATAATAAATTATATACTAAGAATTTCTTCAAAAAGGTGGACACAAATGGGTATGTCCATTACGATAGTGAACATTACAAAAAATGGTTAAATAACATTCCACTTAACCAATATAAAAGAATTAGAAGGAATTGCACCCAAGATGCTGATTTTAAGAACCAAGTGGAAATTTTAAAAGACCGTTTTTTAGAGAAAAACTAC
Organism: Anomaloglossus baeobatrachus; assembly: GCF_048569485.1. NCBI lineage: Eukaryota > Metazoa > Chordata > Amphibia > Anura > Aromobatidae > Anomaloglossus > Anomaloglossus baeobatrachus. The sequence goes on from NC_134359.1 coordinate 202,147,275, forward strand.
CCAAAATCACTGGTGAAGAAAGCTTATAAAGCATCTTCAGGTCTCAAACAGTCAGACCTGGTGAAACGAAAAATAGATATCCCCACTTTGCCTGGAGACTGTGGGACTCCTAGGGCAATAATCCCAATGAATAGACAAGATCGAGGGTTTAATTTAATCACTACGTATAGTAGTGACAATAGAGCAATTAAAAATGTCCTTTCCAAACATTGGGGGATCTTGCAAAATGATCCTTTTTTTAAATCTATTTTACCCCCCACCCCAGGAATTACTTTTAGGCGGGCCCCCACGATCAAAAACATCCTGGCTCCCAGCAGATTAAGATCCATAAGGACGCAACCCAAATCTTGTATCGTGGCTGGTTCATATAGATGTGGATCCAAGAAATGTCTTTGTTGCAAAAGCATCCGTCACAATAGAACCTCTTTCTGCTCCTCAAATGGAGATGAATGTTTCAAAATAAAAGACCGCATGTCCTGCCTATCAAATTTCGTCATATATCTTATAGAATGTTCCTGCGGCAAGTTATATGTGGGCAGAACAAGCCAAGCCCTTCACAATAGGCTAAATTCTCATCGCCACAATGTAAGATCTGGCTTTCTCCTACATAGTTTGTCCAGACACTGCACAGTCCAGAACAACAGAAGTCTGGACTTTACGATCACCCCAATTGAGCAGATCAGTCCCCTGATTCACAATAGATCAGAGATGCTTAGTCGCAAGGAGACCTTTTGGATCCACAAATTAAATACTCTAACCCCCTTTGGATTGAATGAAGTTGTAGATCTGTTTTATTAACTGCTAGCCATCAGTTTTTAATGGGCAACAATATCATGAGTTATCCTTTTTAATTGTCACCAATTTTTACATTTTAAATCCATAAATTTTAGTTTATATATCTTTATATTGCTCTTTTCAGTAATGGGCAAATATATTTCCATATATGCATTGATGAATTTCATGTGATGCTCAAGGAGATCAGCATAAATTTCTCCTCACATGAATTTTTTACACATTTATATATATATTTTTATACACATGATGTCATATGATTATTAAATATTATTATTATTTATGCATAATTATTAGAACTTTAATGAATGTTGGATTTTAATTGAAGTTTTTATCCCAGCGCGTTTCTATGTTATGTGGACTTAGTCTCATTTAAATGGCAGTCCTCACTAATCATCAAATATTAATTATAAATGATTTAATCCCAATATATATATATTTTTATATTTTTATACATGAATTTTTATATGGATACATATGTCCTTTTCACATTTTTTACATCTATATATGTATTTTTATATATATTTATATAATTATATATATATTTTCCATATAAACATGTACATTCATTATGTTGTACATATGTATGTACATTTTTCATCTAAGTGATCTACAATTATACAAGTTTTGATTGTTAATCTTCGTATCATAATTTTCATTCACTCTTTCATATTTTGTATGTCTGTTTCCTGCACTCAAGATGTTGGTGCGGCATTTGCACCCGAGTTACCTTCACTGTGTTTTTCACGCATGCGCCTCCCCCTTTTTTCCCACGGGTTGAACTCAGTTCACCCTGGTTCTCATTGAAGAACTAGCTTAGTGTCTCTGCGCAGGCACTTTTCTTTCACTATAAGTTCATAGCCTTTGCTTTCTAGGAATCCCTCGGAAGTTTTGTTTCTGATTTATCAGTATCTATATACGCACGTTCTTTCTAAATCATTAGTTTATGATATTCAAATGCACATTCTTTTTATTAAACTGACACAAATAGTCATTTTTTGCACAAATTCCAAATGCACATTTCTTTATCAAACCGACACATTTATACTACACATTAACACCTGTAGTTTTGGTGTTTTTGACATCCATATACACAGCGTATTTGCACGTTATGCTGTTACACCTTTAACCCCTTACTACGGGGTTATTCAATAGTTGTTTGTTTCTTTCCCCTTCAACAAGCAGTCAGCCATAGAGTAATGGATAGTTACGAGCTATTTGGAGTTAGGACTCAGGGAAATACTCCTTCTTTGGGGTTCTAGTACCACATTTAACAGTGGTCTTTTATGTCTACCATCACATTTACGCGCTTAGAAAAAAACCAAATAGTTTCAATAATTTTTATTTTTACACTTTTATTCATCATTATCTTTTATTTTGCAGTCATTTTTATGATGTGAAAAAGTCAGATGCTTGTATACATGTATATATATATATTTTTAAAAAAAACTAACACGATTTCGTTGTAGTCTTCACGTGCTCATGAGTCATTCTGTTACCATGAGAGCATTGACGTCACTGTGATCAACGTGGCTTTTAATGGACTCCTATATAACCAACTGGTCTGCATACTGGGTGTACATTTTCTCTTTTCCCTGAAGAAGGAGACGGTTTATGTCTCTGAAACGCGTTGGAACTGTAATAAAAAAGAGATCTTAAATTTAACATCTTGGAAATATCGTTTCTTTAGCGCGGCTTAAACCCGTTTTTCTCATATATGTATATACATATATATAATGTGTAAGGTTTGTATAGAACTAGGTGAAAGGTTAAGTCTGACTAGCAACAGACAGAAGGGGCAGAAACAGTTGTGTTGGGACTAGCCCACCCTGGGAGGGGTCAACTGACTGGGAAAGGGAAAGTGCATTCTAGAAACAGTAAGGGAAGCGCTAGTGAGTGAACGTGACAGACTTTTAGTTAATTGAAAGTTGCATAAAGTGTGTGGTTTGTGACAATGGAGCAAAGTAGACAGTGGGCAAGATAGCGTGAATTTCGAGAGTGGCCAGAGACACAGGGAATTAACTGCGTTGTAACTAGTGACCGATCCTTGAACATAGTAGCTCCAAATTATAGAAGCCAGAGCATGGAACCATTACTTCTAGCCCTTAACTGTCAAATTACCAAGTTATCCTCAACTGCTGTGTGACATAGTTAACCAACCGAGTTGTGTCCCACTTGACTTGTGGGTGTGCAAAGATTTACTCCAGTCATTATAGTACCCATGAGGAGACTGGACATGAGACTGCAGGAAGAGAAGGTGACTGTCACGGTGTACACTGTAATGCTGAACTGTGTTGCACTGGGACTCACCAGCCCAGTTAGATCAGACGCAACCCAGACTGAAGTGGAACTGTGTCTGTTAATGCAAAGTGAAAATGTAACATACTGGAAAATATGTGCCCACTAGCTGGAGTGTAAAGTTGTGAATGACAATGAACTGTCCAGTATTATTATTATTATTTATTATTATAATGCCATTTATTCCATGGCGCTTTACATGTGAAAGGGGTATACATAATAAAGACAAGTACAATAATCATAAACAATACAAAACACAGTCTGGTACAGGAGGAGAGAGGTCCCTGCCCGCGAGGACTCACAGTCTACAAGGGATGGGTGAGGATACAATAGGTGAGGGCTTGTCGTGTAGTGCTGTATCAGACAGAGGGTTACGGCAGGTTGTAGGCATGTCAGAAGAGGTGGGTCTTCAGGTTTCTTTTGAAGCTTGTCAAGGTAGGCGAGAGTCTGATATGTTGTGGCAGGGCGTTCCAGAGTATGGAGGAGGCACGCGAGAAATCTTGGATGGATCTTGTGAAGATCGAAGGTTACGTGCAGGTAAGTATGAGGAGACTAGGTCACAGATGTAGGGAGGAGACAGGTTGTGGATGGCTTTGTATGTCATGGTTAGGGTTTTGAAATGGAGTCGTTGGGCAATGGATAGCCAGTGAAGGGATAGGCAGAGAGGAGAGGTCAGGGAGTAGTGGGAGGACAGGTGGATTAGTCGGGCAGCATAGCTTAGAATACATTGTAGGTGTGCGAGACTGTTAGAAGGGAGGCCACAGAACAGGAGGTTGCAATAATCCAGGCAGGAGATAACAAGGGCATGCAGTAGGATTATTGCAGCTTCTTGGGAAAGGAATGTAAGGATTCAGGAAATATTTTTGAGTTGGAGGCGAGAGGAGGTGAAAAGGCCTTGAATGTGTGGCTTGAAATAGAGATCAGAGTCTAGAGTTACTCCCAGGCAGCGAACACGTGGGTCTGGGGAAAGTGAGCAGTCATTGACATTGATGGATATGTTAGGTGGGGGGGTTGAGTGAGGAGGAGGAAAGATGATGAATTCTGTTTTGTCCATGTTCAGTTTTCATTCTATGCATGAGTCGGAAGTCACTTTGCAATGTAAGTCCATAGGCTTACATTGTACAGCCAGGGTCACACTGGAGTATAGCATCCAATGCAAAAAACTTGGATGCTATATGCTAATGATACTCAGTTCTGACCCTGCTGCGAGCGTGAGCCAAGTGTCATTTTACTGTGATCTGATTTTCTCACATGCGAGAATCAGATCACATGTGTGGAGAAGATGGGGAATTTAATTTCTCCATTTTCTGACATCTGAGTGCAGTCTGATGTTTCCCATTCACCCATTAGACTTGCATTGGATGCGTGTGATCCAAGACACACCGCCAATCACAGCATGCCGCAATTATTTTCTCATATTGAATCAGCATGAAAAAACCCCCCAAAAAACAATGATCAGCACTGCCCATAGTATAACATTGGAATGAATAGTAATGTGGGACAATTGATGCCACTGTCCTGCTGTCTGCCCATAATTTTTGGAAATGGGGAGACTCCAAAATGCGTCTTCAAGTTTTGCCTTGTCTATTGTGGCAGGGATTTCAGAACAACAGGCCTATTCCTGTCACTTATCCAAATTTCTTATATTAATAGTCAGGGAAGTTAATGGCTGTGCCCCAACAGTGTGGCTCCACTGTAAGATAGTTTGAGTTTTTTTGGTAGCTTTTGAGCCCCCCTAAAGGCGTTGTCTTTGCCTTTTCTTTTGCTTCCCATTGAATCCAATGGGTTTGGCTGGGTTCGTCGAATTGTTCTCACAGCCTTATCTCTGTATTTTGAGACTAATGCCAAGATCAAGACTAGAGTCTCTCATTGTCATCTGAGACTCTACATATTAAACGTGTTTTCTTTTTTTGGGTATGACAAGGATTAATGTCAGTTTTCCTTGCCAGCAGCTTCTGACTCCTGGTCAGGTGTTTCCGATTTGGTACCACTCCTAATCCCTTTATATATGCTTTGCTTCCAGCAGAGGGTGACGGTTATTCTCTCATTCATTTATATTCTAGGCCTGGAAGTGGAAGGAACTGCTGGAGTATTTGCTGTTGATAGCGGTGTAGGCTGCAGTACTGGTGCCTGACTGCAGTCTAGTTGTTGGAGTTAGACTGTTGTTTTCCCCCCTGTCTGTCTTACAGTCCCTTGGTGTGTTGTTCTAGAGCAGCAGTGGGACTAGTGATCCTTACCTTCCATTCACTAGCTAGGGCTTACTGCAAGACGTCTCAGGGCTTTAAGTTCCTGCTTGGTGACAGGTGAGGAACCTGTTTAGGCACTGGCTAGGAATGCAGGCTACAATGGCAGGTAAGTGGAAGAGGTGTTCATCTTCCCTCTCACTAGCATCAGGGACCACCATTGTTATTGTGTCCCTGGTGTGCCCCTTGTTTGTCTTAGTAAAAATCCCTGTCTGGTGTGTGTTTAACCCCACGCCGGAAATTCCCTAAGTTTGTATCATGACAACCGTTCACACAGTTGAGCTCGGAAAATCCAAACCGAGCCTCGGCCGCTTCACTCACCTCTACTCCTGAGTAGGCTAATACCCCATATGTTAGTGAAAACTAGTTTTGAGGCCCACTATAAAGTGAAAACAGGAAAGAGCTCCATATTTCCGTTCAGATTAAGTTGGATGGTTTGCAGGTGCCATATCACATTGGCAAAGCCCGTGATGTGCCAGAACAACATAAACTTCCCACAAGTGACCCTATTTTACAAATTGCACCCCTCAATGAATTCATGTAGGGGGCAGTGAGCATATTCACACCACAGGTGTTTCACAAAATGTTACACTATGGAGTGGTGTAGAAAAAATAATTACATTTTCACCATTAAAATATTGTTTTAACCCCACATTTCCAATTTTCACTTGGGGAATAGGTAAAAAAAAAACTTAATCTGTTGCACAATTTTTCCTGAATGCAGCAATACCCCACATGTGACTGTACAGCAGTGTTTGGCTGCACCGCAGGGCTTGGGAGGGAAGGAGTGCCATTTGATTTTTGGAGCACAGATTTTCCTAGAATAGTTTGTGAACACCATTTCCAGAGCCCCAGAACAGAAGAAATCCCCTCAAGTGACCCAAGTTTGGAAATTACACCCCTCTGGGAATTCATTGATGGGTGTAGTGACGAGTTAAGGGTACGTTACACACTGTGATATCGGTACCGATATCGCTAGCGAGCGTACCCGCCCCCATCGGTTGTGCATCATGGGCAAATCGCTGCCCGTGGCGCACAACATCGCTAACACCCGTCACACAGACTTACCATCCCTGCGACGTCGCTCTAGCTGGCAAACCGCCTCCTCTTTAAGGGGCGGTTCGTGCGGCGTCACAGCGACGTCACACGGCAGCTGTCCAATAGCAGAGGAGGGGCAGAGATGAGTGGGATGAATATCCCGCCCACCTCCTTCCTTCCTCATTGCGGCCGGCCACAGGTACGAGGTTGTTGCTCATTCCTGCAGTGTCACACATAGCGATGTGTGCTGCCGCAGGTAAGGCAAACAACCTTGCTACTGAATAGGCAACAATTTTTGATGAGTGAACGACGTCTCATATACCAACGTTTTTTGCCTCTTTTGCGATCGTTTATGGTCGCTCATACGTGTTACACGCTGCGACATCGCTAACGACGCCGGATGTGCGTCACAAACACCGTGACCCCGACGATATATCATTAGCGATGTCGCAGTTTGTAAATGGCCCTTTAGTCTCTGGAAAACACCCATGGTGTCAGACACAGCGAATATTGCAGAATTAAAAATTGTCTTGTACATTGTAGTGCCCATACATTGTGCGCTGCTCATGCTTATGGAGACCTGTACCTCGTAAATTAAGCGTGCGTTCCTCACTACGATAATGCCTAAAATGTGGATGCTAACTGTGGATTAGGCAAATTGTGGTTCTCAGAATGAAGGGGGGCATTTGGATTTTGGAGAGTAGATTTTGCTGGGTTTCTTTTTTGAGGTGGGGGGCCATAGCATTATTCCAGAGCCTTTGTGCTACCAGTAACGTGGAACTCCCCTATATTTCTGTTAACAGATGATGGGCCTGATTGGGAACTTGTGTTTTTGTGGGTTGACTTGAATGGTATTTGAGGGCAAATTGGGTATAGAACATTTTGGATCAGGTTACATTTATCCTGTGCTCTATGCTGAGCGCTCATATAGGGGTTTCCATCCACAGCTCCAAATAACGCGATTCTGGTGAAACCACAATGGATTAATTTACTATAATGAGGCAGTAGAGTTACTCCGGACTCTGTTTGGCCTCTGTTCAATGGTGTCCGTCTTTTCAAAGGTGAACAAAACTGTTGATGACTGCAATTTTGTGCACATCTAAAAAGAGTAAAAAGATGGACACCGCTGCACCACAAGCCAGGCAGGAGTTCAAAGTGACTCCCTCTGCCTCATTACAGTGAATTTTCCATTGGGAATTTTGTCTGAATCACGTTTTTCAGAGATTTACATGTAATCACCGGTGTAAGAGCTCAGGATAAATATGAGCCGCGCCGTACTGCGATCTTTGGGAGGCAGAATAAACAAATCAGCAATAGTTGAAGAATTGGCTTTATTTTTTTATGCCGTTCACCTTGCAGTATAATTGATTAGGCGGCTTTATTCCTCAGGTCAGTACAATTACAGCAATACCAGATTTATATAGTTTTTTTAGGTTTGATGATTATCACTAGTGTTGAGCCACCCCCCTAGTGTTCGAGTTCGGTTATGTTCGTCGAACGGCAGCTCAGTTCGGCGAACGTTCGACGAACGTTCGACAAACACCTTCGAACCCCATTGAAAACAATGGCAGGCAAACACAAACACATACAAACACATAGAAAACACCCTCTAAGGTGTCCAAAAGGTGACAAACAACTCACAAGATACCACAAACACATGGAAAAGTGACAAGCACATATATAGTCATGTGAAAACAAAAGAGCTGGACGAGCAAAAGGAGGAGGAGACACAGATATACAGAGATATACAGAGGTTGGGGTCCCTAGCTAGTGTGTGTCCTCTCATGCAGTTAAAAAACTTACCGTGTATGGGAAGCTGAGACCCAGGCTATATATGCGTATAGTGTCTGGCACTGGGAGGGTCAGTTCTGATATAGTCCTGGTATGTGTAGAGCTTGCTCCACATGCTGGGACCTGGGCTGGCCTCTATCCACAATTGCCTCTTTTGCAACATAGAAGCGGTTATATATACAGGTAGTCTGGTACTGGGAGGGTCAGTTCTGATATAGTCCTGGTATGTGTAGAGCTTGCTCCACATGCTGGGACCTGGGCTGGCCTCTATCCACAATTGCCTCTTTTGCAACATAGAAGCGGCTATATACAGGTTACAGGTATGTGTGCTCCATTATGGTTCTGCTTTTAACTTTATCTAGGAGGCCGCATGGCACATGAAATACAGAATATAGAGTAGGACCCCCCTATTGAGATTTGCCATGACGTTGGCAGGGGTGGCTCAAAGAATTGATCAATTATTTGCTAAAAATCTCATTTATATTACAGTACAGTTGGAATAAATCTGTGAATTTGCACCTTTTATATGATGCATGCCATTTTCAGATCGTGCTGGCTCCCCTCTCTCATGCGTATAATGTGGACTGGCGCTTCCGTTCTGGAAAGCACACGCCTAGTTTGGGTTTACGCTTTGCGGATTGAGTGACGCTTGAAAGCAATACCCAGGAATTACCGCATTTGCTGGGCTTACAGTTTGTAATCTTTGTTTTCCCTTTCTTTTTCTCTATTTCACAGCCTAATCTTTTCTTGATTCTTGCTGCGTTTCTTGCTCCTTACTCTGGTCATATCTCTTTCCCCTTCTTCACCCCTATCCTTAGGTGTGGGACCCCAGTGCTTGGCATGACGCAACTTAATTTTGGCTCCCTTAATTGTAAAGGGTTGAATGTGCCGCAAAAGAGAGCGCAAATATTTTATGCTATGCATAAACAGAGGACTCAGGTGTTATTATTACAAGAGACACATTTTAAAGCAGGCCAGGTCCCAGTTATTAGGGATAGATTTTACACAACACGGTTTCACAGCCCTAACCCAACTGCTAAATCCGGGGGGGTCTCCATTGCTCTTCATAAGTCATTGGTGTTCTCTGTGATCGACTCTTTGGTGGATCCTGAGGGTAGATTTATATTTCTGAAGCTCCAGATTGGTGTAGGTGTATATACCGTAGCTAACTGGTATTTACCCAACTCCAGACCCACTGTGGCATGCTCTTCCCTCCTGTCTCGGCTGGCGGAATTTGCAGAAGGGACTTTTAATAGCTGGGGGAGACTTTAATTTCACCTTTGAACCAGCAATTGATACCTCCTCGGGGCGGCGTTTTATTTCACAAAAAAGGATGTTGACACTAGGGAAAAAGTTGCAAGCATTACAATTGGTTGATATTTGGAGGGCACTGCATCCCATGGAGAGGGATTACTCTTATTTTTCCCCAATTAATTCATCTTACAGCCGTATAGACATGTTGTGGATTAGCCAACACGCCATGCCATGGCATGCCCAGGCCTCCATAGGGTCTATATGTCTATCGGACCATGCACCGGTGTTCGTCCAACTCACTCCCCCAGACGGTTCGCGGCGACCATGGACGTGGCGTCTTAATGAACATCTACTTAAAGACGACTTATGTGTAGCGGAACTACGACAGGTGATGAGTGATTTCTTGGAATTTCACGCTCAGGACCAGACGGCCTTGCCGACACAGTGGGAGGCCCTTAAATGTTTGGTGCGTGGTATAATAATAAAGCATGGATCGAGACTTAAACGTTAGAGGGCCTCTCTGATTACCTCTTTGGTTTAGCGAATACAGACCTTGAGGCGTCCCATAAAAAATCCTTATCGGCCTCGCTGTACGCTGAATTGGTGGGATCCTGGGAGGAACTTAGGGGGCTCTTAGATCAAAAATACTATGCACAAAGGGTACATTTACAGAGATACTTATACAGTGCTGGCCAAAAGTATTTGCACCCCTGCAATTCTGTCAGATAATACTCAGTTTCTTGCAATTACAAATTGTTTGGTATTATTATCTTCATTTAATTTGTCTTCAATGAAAAAAATAAAAAAATTGTCATAAAGCCAAATTGGATATAATTCCACACCAAACATAAAAAAGGGGGTGGACAAAAGTATTGGCACTGTTTAAAAAATCATGTGATGCTTCTCTAATTTGTGTAATTAACAGCACCTGTAACTTACCTGTGGCACCTAACAGGTGTTGGCAATAAGTAAATCACACTTGCAGCCAGTTGACATGGATTAAAGTTGACTCAACCTCTGTCCTGTGTCCTTGTGTGTACCACATTGAGCATGGAGAAAAGAAAGAAGACCAAAGAACTGTCTGAGGACTTGAGAATCCAAATTGTGAGGAAGAATGAGCAATCTCAAGGCTACAAGTCCATCTCCAAAGACCTGAAAGTTCCTGTGTCTACGGTGCGCAGTGTCTTCAATAAGTTTAAAGCCCATGGCACTGTGGCTAACCTCCCTATATGTTGAAGGAAAAGAAAAATTGACAAGAGATTTCAACTCAAGATTGTGCGGATGGTGGATAAAGAACCTTGACTAACATCCAAACAAGTTCAAGCTGCCCTGCAGTCCGAGGGTGCAACAGTGTCAACTCGTACTATCCGTCGGCGTCTGAATGAAAAGGGACTGTATGGTAGGATACCCAGGAAGACCCCACTTCTTACCCCGAGACATAAAGAAGCCAGGCTGGAGTTTGCCAAAATTTACCTGAGAAAGCCTAAAACGTTTTGGAAGAATGTTCTCTGGTCAGATGAGACAAAAGGAGAGCTTTTTGGGAAAAGCCATCAACATAGAGTTTAAAGGAAAAAAAAAAGAGGCATTCAAAGAAAAGAACACGGTCCCTACAGTCAAACATGGCGGAGGTTCCCTGATGTTTTGGGGTTGCTTTGCTGCTTCTGGCACTGGACTGCTTGACAGTGTGCATGGCATTATGAAGTCTGAAGACTGCCAACAAATTTTGCAGCATAATGTAGGGCCCAGTGTGAGAAAGCTGGGTCTCCCTCAGAGGTCATGGGTCTTCCAGCAGGACAATGACCCAAAAGTCACTTCAAAAAGCACTAGAAAATGGTTTGAGAGAAAGCACTGGAGACTACTAAATTGGCCAGCAATGAGTCCAGAACTGAATCCATAGAACACCTGTGGAGAGATATCAAAATGGCAGTTTGGAGAAGGCACCCTTCAAATCTCAGGGACCTGGAGCAGTTTGCCAAAGAAGAATGGTCTAAAATTCCAGCAGAGCATTGTAAGAAACTCATTGATGGTTACCGGAAGCGGTTGTTCGCAGTTATTTTGGCTAAAGATTGTGCAACCAAGTATTAGGCTAAGGGTGCCAGTACTTTTGTCTGGACCATTTTTGAAGTTTTGTGGGAAATGATCAATGATTTGATTTTTGTTTCATTCTCTTTTGTGTTTTTTCATTGCAAGCAAAATAAATGAAGATAATAATACAAAAGAATTTGTGATTGCAATCATTTTCAAGCAGAAACTGAGTATTAGCTGACAGAATTGCAGGGGTGCCAATACTTTTGGCCAGCACTGTATGAATATGCAGACAAATGCAGAAGGGCATTAGCCAGGTTTATTCACCCGAGGAAACTCACAAATCGTATCCCAAAAATTAAGGACAGAGGAGGACATATGATTCAGGACCCGCTTAAAATAGCTGAAGAGTTCCGGGCCTTTTATGGGAAACTGTACAACATAAAGGGTGAGTTTACTGATATGTCACCGACGGCACTCCATAATAAGATCGAGGACTATGTCCAGCAGACTGCCTTGCCTAGGCTATCGCAAACAGAAATTGAGACGCTGGAGTCAGATTTTACGGAAGAGGAGATATCTTCTGTTATCAGAGACACCCTAGTAGGTAAGAGCCCGGGACCGGATGGTTTTACAACTAAATTTTTTAGAGTTTTTAGGGAACAGATTGCCCCCTTTTTGACACGGGTCTTTAACTCGGTGCCTGCTGGAGCATCTTTTGTTCCTCAGTCTTTAGAGGCGCATATATGTGTAATTCTGAAGCCAGGGAAGGACCCGGTTAATGTCTCCAATTATCGTCCCATATCATTGATTAATATAGATGTCAAATTCTTTTCAAAAGTTATCGCCAATAGACTGGCACCTTTGCTCCCAAAAGTGATACACACGGACCAGGTGGGCTTTGTGGGGGGCCGAGAGGCAAGAGACAACACGAATAAGACGTTTCTTGTGCTGGCTCGGCCGAAGGCAAAGACACTACCTGTGTGTTTACTTTCCATAGATGCGGAGAAAGCCTTCGACCGGGTCAGCTGGAGTTTCATGTTGGCATCTTGAGACAGGTGGGAATAGGTGACAGGTTCCTTAGAGGAGTGGCCTCCCTTTATAGTACACTGACTGCCAGAATAAAGGTAAATGGGTCCTTGTCCGCGCTAATTAGCATAAAAAATGGTACCAGACAGGGTTTTCCCTTATCCCCCCTCCTATTTGTTCTTGTAATAGAGCATTTGGCTTTGGCCATTAGACAGAACCCAGATATAAAAGGGAAAGAGGTGGGAGAGCATCATTGTAAAGCGGCATTATATGCAGATGACCTTCTCCTATGCATTACATAGCCTCACATATCCTTTCCCTCCTTGGTTAAGGAATTTAAGAACTTTGGACATATAAGCAACTTTAAAGTTAACTGTAATAACTCAGAAGTCTTGAATTTCACTCTGCCTGGGAGGGAAGTAGATCATATTGCATCCAACTTTCCTTTTAGATGGCAGACATCGGCCCTGACTTATCTGGGGGTGGTGGTACCACGGGACAGTACCAAGATTTTTCACCTCAATTACCTCCCTTTTTTGGAACACACTATAAGAGAGCTTAAACAAATCAATAGACAGAAACTGTCCTGGTTTGGACTTATTAATGTCATCAAGATGGATGTTCTCCCTCGTTTTCTATATATCTTTCAAACGGTCCCTATAGCACTACCATCGTTTTTCTTTACCAGAATACAGTCAATTATTAACAAATTTGTGTGGGGAGGGAGGAGCTCTTGGGTGGGGAGGAGAGTGTTGAGTAGAGTTAAGGGAGAGGAGAAGGTAGGGTTGCCACACTTTAAAAAGTACCACAATGTGTCTCTTCTGCTGAGACTAATGGATTGGCAATTTAATAGGAGCACTAAACAATGGGTGACTCTGGAGCAGGTTTGCTCCAAAACACCCCTGCGCTTCCTCCCGTGGATCACACCGTCGAAGAGGAGACGGATAGATGGGGAGGTGGAGTTTCTTAGGGCATCACTGAGGGTCTGGGACGTTGAGCGCAGGCGGGGATCTCTCTCAAGGGGTCCTGGTCCACTCTCACTGCTCTTCTCTAACTCAGAGTTCCCCCCAGGGATAGGAGTCGAGCGTTTCTTATGTTGGAGGAGGGGTGAGGACACACGGATAGCCCATACTTTGCACGGTTTGGAAGTACCCCCTTTTTCGGACCTTTTGCTCCCAGAGGGTCGGCATCCAATGGCTTCGCTGGAATACCTTCAACTTAGGTAATGATGATGGTTGACAACAGACTTGGGCTTTTTGCGGCTCAGCCCACAAAATTTGAACAATTGTTTTTGCGGGAGGATTCTCCCGGGCATCTCTTATCTCTAGTTTACTCCTTCCTAATTACAGAGGCGGACATGGGAGACCTTAAATATATCGAGAAGTGAAATAGAGATTTGGGGACTTCCATTCCTGAGGAGGACTGGAAAAAGTCCTTTATCCTCACTCATAAATTTTCCATCGCCTGTGCAGCACAGGAAAAAACATTATAAGATTCTGACCCGTTGGTACAGGTGCCCGGATACTCTACACGCAATATTTCCCGGGGTCTCAGATAGCTGCTGGAGGTGCGGACGGGGAAAGGGGACAATGCTGCATATCTGGTGGGACTGCCCAGTGATACAACCTTTCTGGAAGTCTGTGTTCAAAGCATACTCTGTGATTTGCGGAGAGCAGTTGGTGGGTCCCCTCAGGTGGCGCTGCTTTCAATTCTCTCGGGATCGCTTAAATCACAGAAAGCAGGCCTTCTGAGATACTGTCTTACGGCGGCACGCATGGTGATCCCGAAATACTGGAGATCGACTGCGGTGCCATCTGTGAGGGAGTGGTATGCGGAGATGGCCATCATCCACAGGATGAAGTCCTTAACGGCAGAAACCAATGACTCAGTGGATACATTTCTTAGGATCTGGACACCCTGGACCCTGGCTCTTGATTCCCTACCATTTCAGAACCTTATTGGTAACGCATGACGTGTGTTACGTTAGTCCAATGTAGCGGCCCGAGTACTGGGGAAGTAACCTCTACCATGCCTTTCCTCCTTCTCTTTCTGTTGCTCTTCTCTCCCCCTTTTCCTTCTCTTCTTTTCCTTATCTTTCCTCCTTGCTACTTTCCTTTCTCTCTGGTATTCGTTAAATCTTCAAATTTTTTCCTCTTCTTTTTTGTTTTCGGCAGTAGCCTCGCTTTGTTTGAGGTGTAGTTCTCATTTGGAAGGAGATTGTCTGTATTATAAAAGGTGGTTATGTGTCGCCCAGGGATAAGGGGTACTCAGATCCGGGCCAAGGGGTCACTTTTGTAGGTGTACGGTGGCGTGACCCGGTCTGTGATCCCAGGCTCCACAATAAAAGGGGGATTAAGTAGGGGAAATTGTCCGTGACGCCACCCATGGGTTGCGGTGATAAGGTGGTGGCACCGCCGCTGCCTCTGGGGACCGTGCCCGGGACTGATGGTGTGGGGCAGCAAGGTGGGATCCCCTCCATGGGTAGGGGAGTTGTAGTCCCGGGGCCCAATTGGGAGTGGTGGTTTGGGGAGTGACGGGTGCAGTCCTCGGCTTGGACCGGGTGGTGCAGGAGTACTCACAGTATAAAGCAATAACGGACACGAGTCCAGGAATTAACCAAGTTGCTGGTAACTGGTGCCCACGGCCGGCTGCTGTGAGGACGGGTCCCACATCTGTGTGTGTAATTCAGGTGCTCTTTTCCTGCCCGAGGTCTGTGTCTGCTTCGCACACTGGTCCGGACTGGGTCCCGATAGCTGGCACCAGGGGGGGCCACTACCCTCTCCCGGTCCACTTCGGGTCCCACAAGCGGCTGGCCTATTTCTGAGGCCCTGACTACCACTTTCCCCAGCCCCACACTGCTTCCAGACTTCTCTCCTCCTGCAGACTGACTGAAAACTAAACTCTGCTCTGCTCTTTCTAAGCTCCTCCCACCCCTCCCTTTTCCTGGGGAGGGGGTGAGTGGGACGTGATTGGATGGTGTGTTTCTGTGTGTGGGAAACTCCCCAAGGGAGTGTGAGATCTGCACCAAAAACATGGATGCAGACCTCTGTGACACCCTGGTTTTGCCAGGGCGGCACAGTTACATGTCATATGTGTGCCTTATGATAGTTAGTAAGAGAAGGGGTGTTAATTAGGATGTGGCTTAAACTCTTCTCTGTAAGTTGACATGAAGTAATCACGGATTTGAATCTTCTTTTTTTTCTTCCTGTAAATTCTCTTGTTTACTTTAATAAAGAAAGATTAAACATAATGTGGCAATAGGTGTGGGTGGGGCCGGGTTTACAAACGAAAGGCTACAAATCAATCAAGAAATAACGTCTGGAACACCATTCTGAGTCTGAACTGGGTGCAAAAACCTAAAAAATCTATACTATATGGAGAGAAGGAATGCACACCAGTGATTATGTAAGGGGAATATATGAAAAGCAGAAAATTCTGTGTGAATACTGACATGAAAAATCCAATAGCTATATGTAAGAGTAAAAGTATGAAAAATGGAATCTGCATTACTGCCATGCAACAGAGCCCCAACACTATGCCAAAGTATTTCTCTACATTGGGGTCCCTAGCTAGTGTGTGTCCTCTCATGCAGTTAAAAAACTTACCGTGTAAGGGAAGCTGAGACCCAAACTATATATGCGTATAATGTGGACTGGCAATAGGTGTGGGTGGGGCCAGGTTCACAAATGAAAGGCTACAAATCAATCAAGAAATAACGTCTGGAACATCATTCTGAGTCTGAACTGGGTGCAAAAACCTAAAAAAATCTATACTAGATGGAGAGAAGGTATGCATGTAGCCTTTCATTTGTGAACCTGGCCCCACCCACACCTATTGCCAGTCCACATTATATGCATATATAGCCTGGGTTGAGTGGAGACAACAATTTACGAAACTCGCTCTCCAGAGCTGACCAAAACTCCTCAGCTGTGTGACTCTTATTTCCCAGACATTTCAACGTAAACACCGCCTGATGCCGTTGAGCTCTGCTGCCAGCATAGTAAGGAGGTGTGCGGGATTCCTTGTGCGCAGTTACAATGCTGGTGGCCTGACCAGGCAGGCTTGGGGGGGGAGGTGGAGGACTCAGACGAGGTTGAGGAGGCAGAAGCAGTGGAGGAACTTCTACATACAGAGGATTGATGCACAACTCGTCAGTGCAGACCCTTCTCTGTTACACCTCGTGGCTCTCCTGTGGCAAGGAATGAGACAGTCTCCTTGCCTGCCACGAGCGCTCCTGCTCC
Organism: Anomaloglossus baeobatrachus; assembly: GCF_048569485.1. Classification (NCBI taxonomy): domain Eukaryota; kingdom Metazoa; phylum Chordata; class Amphibia; order Anura; family Aromobatidae; genus Anomaloglossus; species Anomaloglossus baeobatrachus. The sequence continues at coordinate 202,163,986 of NC_134359.1, forward strand.
GCAGCGCCAAAGGTCTGCCAGACTGCGCAGAGTGCAGGAGAAACCTCCTCAGAGAGGCAGCACAAGGGTGACACCTAGTGGTACTCCTGTTGCAAGAAATGAGGCGGTCTCCCATTCCTTGCCTGCCACAGCTCCTCCTGCTCAGCAGCCTCGAAGGTCTGTGAGGTTGCGCAATGTGCAGAGATTTGCTGCTCAGGGAAGCAGTGAGACTCCCGTTATCTCTACACATTGTGAGACCGAGGATCCCGCCTCTATTTCCCAGAGGCAGGAGGGTGAGCATGTGCTATGCTTGGTGGATCCTGATTCGCCCACTGACGTCACACGGCTTGATGACAAGGCTGGTGACGTGGTGAATCCTGACTGGCCAGGCTGGGATGTCGTGGATCCTGATTGGGTCAAGTCCGTCATCTCCGCCTCGCGCCCGCCCTTGGCTGGAGCTACACCTCCTTAAAAGCTCCTCCTGCCATCATGGCGGCGTGCGACCGTCCTTCTATGTTTGGATGTCTGGCAGCGTGCTGCCACGCCACTGCTCAGGCATTATCTTCTTCTGTGGGCTTGGCCCTTGCTGCTTAGGCAGCACCTGGTTTGCAGGCCGTGTCCCTGCCTTGCTGCTCCGGCAGTAGCTCCTTCTACAGGCCGTGTTCCTGTCCCAGGTGAGCTCCTCGAGTCTCCACTGGACTCACCTGGTTATTGAAAGCACACGTGCGTGGGCACCTCTGTGCTACCCTCGTGCCATATTCTCGTGACTTCCACTGGCACACGTGCGTGGGCACCTCTGTGCTTCCCCGTGCAACAGGTACACCGAGCCGTGTGATCCCTGCCATACAACCCACACGGGTTAGGGCAGACCGGTGTACATAGATCGTCTGTGACATTCCAGACGATCGCTAGCAGCAACCCGCTCACTCTTCACCCACCATAGCAGCGGTCCCTTACACCGCACAGTGGACCTTGACCGGTGGAAGCTGTCCATTCCCCATCTTGGCACGCTTCCCCGGGTCCCCCTCATAACATTACGGTCGCGCCAAAGGTCTGGCTATGGCTGAAGAGCAGCAGCAGTTGCTGCGTTATGTGCAGCAGTTGGAATCACGTTTGGCAGCAGTGGAGCAGTCTTCCTCCGACAAGACTGCTCTGACGACAGTCGCCACCCAGGCGGCTACCCAGGCTGTGCTATTGGGCGGAAGGTCTCCTCGCCTTGCGCTTCCAGAGCGCTTTAGCGGGGACAGCTCCGAGTGCCGTGGGTTTATAAACCAAGTTACCACCTACTTAGAGCTGTCCGCGACTCTTTACGCTACCGAGAAGGCGAAGGTAGCCTTCGTCCAGTCCCTGCTCACAGGGAGAGCGCTGAAGTGGTCCACGCCGTTGTGGGAGCGCGGAGATCGGGTGGTGAATAACTTAGCATCTTATCTTGGGGCCATGAGAATGGTGTTCCTCGGGCCTCAAGTCACCCACGACTCCGCGCTGCGCCTCCTACGACTTCGGCAAGGGTCCGCTTCAGTCAGGGACTTTGCCGTACACTTTAGGACACTTGCCGCAGAGCTGGACTGGCCCGATAAGGTCCTTGTCCCTGTGTTCTGGGAGGGCCTGGCAGGGTTCATCAAAGACGCACTGGCCACGCGTGAGGTGCCTGCTACTTTAGAGTCCTTGATTGTGGTTGCCTCTCGCATAGACATCCGCCAGGCGGAGCGGAGGCTCGAGGTCTCTTCAGCACCCACGTCCTCACGGCCTAAAAAGCGTCTGGCTCCCGTATTCCACCAGACAGGTCTCCCAGCCAGCTCTGTAGGCGACTCCGTGGAGTCAATGGAGGTGTCCAAAGCGGTCTCCTCTACCCCAGGTTCTCTGTCTGGTGTCATCTGCTTTTCCTGTGGGCAGAGGGGACACATAGCTACCCGATGTCCCAAACCGTCGGGAAAAGACAGCGTCTAGTTTCCATCAGAGGGGGGTTACTAGACGCTGCTTCTCCCTCTAGGTTGACTATCAGCGCCCAGTTGCAGTTTGGCACTACTCTCTTCTCTGCTCTGGCCTGCCTGGACTCAGGCGCTGATGGCAATTTCATTTCGACCTCTCTGGCAACCCGATACTCAATTCCCCTGGTTCTCTTACCCAAGCCACTCAGGGTTCGGGTAGTCAACGGGTCCCTACTAGTCGATCCCATCACCCAGATCACCATCCCTCTCAGGATGGAAGTACCACCAGGACACCATGAGCAGGTGTCCTTCCTGGTGCTTCCAGGGGGGACGGATGAGATCCTACTGGGCCTCCCCTGGTTGAGACAGCATGCTCCTATACTCAACTGGGCAACAGGGGAGATCTCATCATGGGCAGGATCCTGTAGGGAGCACCTCGTGACTACCGAACCACCCGCTACCATTAGGTCGGTTGGGTCCTCAGGGAATACAGGGGAGCCAGGTTTACTGACACCTTATGAGGCCTACAGGGACGTCTTCTCCAAGAGGGCCGCAGATACCCTTCCTCCCCACCGGCCATACGATTGCCGAATAGACCTGAAGCCAGGCTCCGAGCCCCCTAGGGGCAGAGTGTATCCCCTCTCTGCTCCAGAGACGGAGGCTATGTCCAAATATATTCAGGACAGCCTGGCAAAAGGGTTCATTCGCAAGTCTATTTCACCGGCCGGTGCGGGGTTCTTCTTCGTGCAAAAGAAGGAAGGGGATCTACGCCCCTGTATCGATTACAGGGGATTAAATGCAATCACGATCAAAAACAAATACCCTTTGCCCCTCATTACGGAGTTATTTGATCGATTCCGCGAGGCAAAGATCTTCACGAAGCTGGATCTACGCGGGGCGTATAATCTAGTGCGAGTCCGAGAGGGCGATGAGTGGAAGACCGCCTTCAACACCAGGGACGGTCACTACGAGTATCTCGTAATGCCCTTCGGACTCTGCAATGCCCCCGCCGTATTTCAAGACTTTGTGAATGACATTTTCCGGGATTTGTATCTTTCCGTGGTTGCATACCTGGATGATATCCTTATCTTCTCCCCCGATCTTGCCACCCATCGGAGGGATGTCATCCGAGTACTTAAGAGGCTCCGCACTCATTCGTTATATGCTAAGCTAGAAAAGTGCGTTTTTGAACGTGAATCCTTGCCGTTCCTGGGGTATATCGTGTCCAGTCAGGGGTTAGCAATGGATCCGGGGAAGTTGGAGACAGTGATGAAATGGCCTGAGCCCCGCTCGCTGAAAGCGATCCAGCGATTCTTGGGGTTTATCAATTATTATCGCCAGTTCATTCCCAACTTCTCGACGGTGGCAGCACCCATCATTGCCCTTACCCGCAAGGGCGCTAATCCCAAAGCATGGACACGGGAAACGGTAGAGGCATTTCACACTCTCAAAACTTACTTCTCCAGAGCTCCCATCCTTCATCGTCCAGACATCTCCAAACCCTTTCTACTAGAGGTAGACGCCTCTTCGGTCGGTGCTGGTGCAGTCCTGTACCAGAAAGACGAACGAGGAAGGAAGCATCCTTGTTTCTTTTTCTCCAAGACCTTTTCTCCGGCCGAGAGGAACTACTCCATAGGGGATAGGGAGTTACTGGCGATGAAACTAGCATTCCAGGAATGGCGGCATCTCCTGGAGGGTGCGAAGCATCCATTTGAAGTATTTTCCGACCATAAAAATCTCACATACCTCCAGACAGCACAACGCCTGAACCCAAGGCAGGCCCATTGGTCCTTGTTCTTCTCCCGGTTCCGCTTTATTATCCGCCACCTGGCCGGTGAGAAGAACGTACGGGCCGATGCCTTGTCACGTTGTATGGTTGTGTTGGAGGAGGACGAGGAGGAGCCTCGTCTTATACTACCCCCGGACAGCTTGAGGATGGTCACTCCCACTTCTTTGGACCAGGTGCCACCTGGCAAGACCCTCGTTCCCCCTGAACTACGGAATGAGGTGCTATCGTGGGCCCATGCCTCCAAGGTCGGGGGTCACTTTGGGGTCAAAAGGACCAGAGACCTTGTGACTAGGCACTATTGGTGGCCGAGACTACCCCAGGACATACAGGAGTATGTGGGAGCCTGTATGTCGTGTGCACGGAATAAGCCGTCCCGGCAGAGACCGGCAGGTCTTCTTCACCCACTGCCAGTGCCGGATCGTCCCTGGGAAGTGGTGGGAATGGACTTCCTGGGAGATCTGCCCAAGTCAGCAGGTCACAAGGTCGTATGGGTCATCACGGATCACTTCTCTAAAATGGTCACTTGGTGCCTCTCCCACGACTCCCGACGTCACGTGCTCTCGCCACCTTATTCATTAGGCATGTATTTAGGCTGCATGGCATGCCTGACAAGGTGGTGAGCGACCGGGGTCCCCAGTTCGCGTCTCGCTTCTGGAGAGAGCTCTGTAAGCTCCTGCAGATAGAGCTGAACATCTCCTCCGCATACCATCCCGAAACCAATGGACTGGTAGAGAGGACCAATCAGACCTTGGTAACTTACCTCCGCCATTTTATCTCCGCGCACCACGACAACTGGGCTAACCTCCTTCCTTGGGCCGAATTTGCCATTAATAATTCGGTCCATGAATCCTCTGGTCAGACTCCGTTCCTGCTCAATAACGGACAACATCCCAGAATCCCGGTTCCGATGCCCATTACGTCACCCGATCCTAGAGTGGAGGATTGGGCGACCGAGGCCCGGGAGATCTGGGATAACACCCAAGAGGCCCTTAAGAGGGCTAAAGACCGGATGGTGACAACGGCTGATGAGCGCTGCCGCCCTGCACCATCCTTCGCCCCTGGTGACCTAGTGTGGCTGTCCTCTAAGAATGTTAACCTACGGGTACAGGCAGCCAAGTTCGCCCCTAGGTACCTGGGTCCGTTTAAAGTGCTAGAGCAGGTGAACCCGGTGGCATACCGACTCCAGCTCCCTCCACGCTGGGCTATAGCCAACACCTTTCACGTGTCCCTCCTGAAACCCGTACGACTTAATAAGTTCTCGGGGTCCCTGACGCCTCAAACTGACTCCCCGCCCGACGACTCTGAGGTGGCGAAGCTTGTGGAGACAAAAGTTATACGGGGCAGGAGGTACTACCTCGTGGAGTGGGTCGGCCGTGGTCCGGAGCATAGATCCTGGGAATTGGAGGATCATATCCACGCCCCGGGTTTGATAGCGGCCTTCGAGCACGGGCAGGGGGGGGGCCTAGACGGGGGGGTAATGTTACACCTCGTGGCTCTCCTGTGGCAAGGAATGAGACAGTCTCCTTGCCTGCCACGAGCGCTCCTGCTCCGCAGCGCCGAAGGTCTGCCAGACTGCGCAGAGTCAGGGCCGGATTAAGGTTGGTGGGGGCCCCTGGGCAGAGAATCTGGTGGGGGCCCCATAAACGTTAACATTTTTAGCCATAACAGTAGAGCACAAACTGTAGCATTTAGATATAAATCCAATGAACATGTATCTTACCCTGTTCTGCCACATTCAGATTTACAGTACTACAATACAGATACAGTCCAGGATCACTCACAGCCGTCACTTATACACACAGTACAATACAGATACAGTCCAGGATCACTCACAGCCGTCACTTATACACACAGTACAATACAGATACAGTCCAGGATCACTCACAGCCGTCACTTAGGCCCCTTTCACACGTCAGTGATTCTGGTACGTTTGTGCTTTTTTTTAAACGTACCAGAATCACTGACATACGCAGACCCATTATAATGAATGGGTCTGCTCACACGTCAGTGATTTGTCACTGCACGTGTCTCCGTGCGGCGTACCCGCGTGTGCGTGATTGCTGCACGGAGACATGTACATTTTTTTCTGGCATCACTGATGTTCCACGGACCACGCACTGGTGTGGTCCGTGAAACACGTGCCAGAAAAAAACGTGCTTTTAAAATAATAAACATTTTAACTCACCCGGCGTCCAGCGATGTCCTCTGCAGCCCGTTCTCCCTGCTCCTTCTGTGCCGGCTGATTACTGTCGCGCATATTCATTATGCGCGACACAGCCGACCCGGAAGCAGCTCCTGCAGGGGTCACCGCCGGCCGGATGCTGCACCGGAGCGATCAGCACCATGGACAGCGGGAGCGGGCGCAGGTGAGTGAATCTCTAAGTGCAATCACGGGCCACAGAGAACGGAGCCCGGATTGCACTTAGACAACCCACGTGTGCCGTGATTTTCGGCACACGCAGGGACATGTGCGTGTTTTACACACCAGTGAAAAATGTCAGTGTTTTTCACTGACGTGTGAAACGGGCCTTATACACACAGTACAATACAGATACAGTCCAGGATCACTCACAGCCGTCACTTATACACAGAAAGTAGAGTTACTCACATATTTTTAATTGATCCCAATGTTAAGGCAGCCAGGGACGGCTCCAGGTTTTTGTGGTCCCCGGTTGAGTCTCAGGGGGCCCCATCCACACACAGACACGCACATACACATACAGGCATATACGTACATATACATATTTGAAGACAAATTCACAAAAATACATTTAAACAGACAAATATATAAACAGTCATATACACTGACTTACATGCAGACACAGATGCATTACAGGTGTTAATATGGAGAAGTCACAAGCAGCCTCACTCACCTCTCCCGCTTGTTTCCAGCTCCTCCAGGACATATGGCTGTGTTGCATGATGGCCATCAATAACAGTCATGACTGCACACCATGCACACTGACACAGCACTGCTGTATATACATCACAGGAGGGGCTGGGGCCTACAATATATACATTACAGGAGGGGCAGGGGGCATAGACATTACTGGGGGGGGGCATAGACGTTACTGGAGAGGCAAACCGCTCTGGTGGCGTACACATTACTGGGATGGGTGGCTTAGCGCTCTGGGGGACCCATATAGTTCTGGGGTGCCGCATAGACTGCTCTGATTCATATATACACACACACAGCTCTGCTTCATACACACACACAGCTCTGCTTCACACCACACATCTTTCTTCAGCTCTGCTTCACACACACACACAGCTCTGCTTCACACACACACAGCGCTCTGCTTCACACACACACACACACACAGCTCTGCTTCACACACACACACACACACACAGCTCTGCTTCACACCACACATCTTTCTTCAGCTCTGCTTCACACACGCAGCTCTGCTTCTCACACACAGCTCTGCTTCTCACACACACAGCTCTGCTTCTCACACACACAGGTCTGCTTCACACACACACAGCTCTGCTTCACACACACACACAGCTCTGCTTCACACACACACACACACACAGCTCTGCTTCACACACACACACACAGCTCTGCTTCACACCACACATCTTTCTTCAGCTCTGCTTCACACACACACAGCTCTGCTTCACACACACACAGCTCTACTTCACACACACACACACACACACACACAGCTCTGCTTCACACACGCACACACACAGCTCTGCTTCACACCACGCATCTTTCTTCAGCTCTGCTTCACACACACACACAGCTCTGCTTCACACACACACAGCTCTGCTTCACACGCACTCACACACACACACAGCTCTGCTTCACACACACACACGGCTCTGCTTCACACACACACACGGCTCTGCTTCACACACGCACACACACACACAGCTCTGCTTCACACCACGCATCTTTCTTCAGCTCTGCTTCACACACACACACAGCTCTGCTTCACACGCACTCACATACACACACACACACACACAGCTCTGCTTCACACACACACACACACACACAAACACAGCTCTGCTTCACACCACACATCTTTCTTCAGCTCTGCTTCACCCACACAGCTCTGCTTCTCACACACAGCTCTGCAACACACCACAGCTCTTTCTTCAGCTCTGCCCGTACCTGCTCTGATGCCATCCTCCTGCTGCTCCGGTATAGGCCGCCATCCTCCTGCTGCTGTTCCGGTGCCGCGGCCATCCTCCTGCTCCGGTTAGTCTCCTCTCCTGGCCGTGGCGTGGGTCTTTTCCTCCGCGACCGCGCGCGTGGGTCTTTTCCTCCGCGGCCGCGCGCGTGGGTCTTTTCCTCCGCGGCCGCGCGCGTGGGTCTTTTCCTCCGCGGCCGCGCGCGTGGGTCTTCTCCTCCGCGGCCGCGCGCGTGGGTCTTCTCCTCCGCGGCCGCGCGCGTGGGTCTTCTCCTCCGCGGCCGCGAGCGTGGGTCTTCTCCTCCGCGGCGTCCTGCTGTGACGTCCGCGGCGTCCTGCTGTGACGTCCGCAGCACTGGACGCCGCAGCAGATCAGGGAGCAGGCACACCTCTGACCCCGGAAGTACAGGCGATGGTACTTCTGAGGTCAATCAGCGTCCTGCGCCCGCAGTCTGTTTTTGCGTCTTAGAGACGCAGATACAAATAAATGTAGGTGCTCCCCCCCCCCCGAAAACACAGCTGATTTAGACTGTCTTTACGGAGGGGGAGCGGGTGTGAAAAAAAGAAAAAAAATTGCTGACGGGTGGCAAGTATGGCCCTGGTGGTGGGGGCCCCCTTAGAAGCTCTTTTGGTGGGGGCCCCGGGGCTGAAGCCCCGCTTGCCCCGCCTATAATCCGGCCCTGCGCAGAGTGCAGGAGAAACCTCCTCAGAGAGGCAGCACAAGGGTGACACCTAGTGGTACTCCTGTTGCAAGAAATGAGGCGGTCTCCCATTCCTTGCCTGCCACAGCTCCTCCTGCTCAGCAGCCTCGAAGGTCTGTGAGGTTGCGCAATGTGCAGAGATTTGCTGCTCAGGGAAGCAGTGAGACTCCCGTTATCTCTACACATTGTGAGACCGAGGATCCCGCCTCTATTTCCCAGAGGCAGGAGGGTGAGCATGTGCTATGCTTGGTGGATCCTGATTCGCCCACTGACGTCACACGGCTTGATGACAAGGCTGGTGACGTGGTGAATCCTGACTGGCCAGGCTGGGATGTCGTGGATCCTGATTGGGTCAAGTCCGTCATCTCCGCCTCGCGCCCGCCCTTGGCTGGAGCTACACCTCCTTAAAAGCTCCTCCTGCCATCATGGCGGCGCGTGACCGTCCTTCTATGTTTGGATGTCTGGCAGCGTGCTGCCACGCCACTGCTCAGGCATTATCTTCTTCTGTGGGCTTGGCCCTTGCTGCTTAGGCAGCACCTGGTTTGCAGGCCGTGTCCCTGCCTTGCTGCTCCGGCAGTAGCTCCTTCTACAGGCCGTGTTCCTGTCCCAGGTGAGCTCCTCGAGTCTCCACTGGACTCACCTGGTTATTGAAAGCACACGTGCGTGGGCACCTCTGTGCTACCCTCGTGCCATATTCTCGTGACTTCCACTGGCACACGTGCGTGGGCACCTCTGTGCTTCCCCGTGCAACAGGTACACCGAGCCGTGTGATCCCTGCCATACAACCCACACGGGTTAGGGCAGACCGGTGTACATAGATCGTCTGTGACATTCCAGACGATCGCTAGCAGCAACCCGCTCACTCTTCACCCACCATAGCAGCGGTCCCTTACACCGCACAGTGGACCTTGACCGGCGGAAGCTGTCCATTCCCCATCTTGGCACGCTTCCCCGGGTCCCCCTCGTAACACTTCTCCATCTCTCACCATAGTTACCCAGTGCCCAGTCAGCGACATGTAACGCCCCTGTCCATGCTTACTGGTCCAAGTATCGGTGGTGAAATCTACCCTGTCACACACAGAGTTTCTCAAGGAATTGGTGATGTTGTGTGCGACATGCTGGTGTAGTGCAGGCACACCTTTCTTGGAGAAGTAGTGGCGACTGGGCATCTGGTACTGGGGCACTGTGACGGACATAAGGTCTTGAAAATCCTCTGTGTCCACCAGGCGGAAAGGCAGCATTTCTGTAGCCAACAGCTTGCAGAGGGTGAAAGTCAACCTCTTAGCTTTGTCATGGCTAGGAGGAAATGACCTTTTACTTGTCCACATCTGAGGAACCGAGGGCTGGCTGCTGTGCTGAGATGGAGTTGAGTAGGGTGTCCCATGAAAACTGCTGGTCTGTGAGGAAAGTGCAGGTGGAGACATAATGTTGCCTTCATCCAAAGGTGGTGCTCTCGATGTCTGAGAGAGCTCTACACCAGCAGCTGTTTCCCCTTCAAAAGCAACTGACGACCTGCCAATCACACTGCCTGTTATGGTTAAAGAGGTGGTAGGTCTGCGTTGCAAAGCATGTATGACTGCTGTCCCCACAGTCATAGAGGATGAATAGTGCGTGGATGCACTTGAAGGGGCAGACGGTGGTTGGCCCGCTCCGCTAGGCCGCATTGTAGCACAGTGAGCTTCCCACTGGGACTTATGCTTGTTATTCATGTGACGGTTCATGGATGAAGTAGTCAAACTAGTGAGTTTTTGACCTCTACTTAGAGATTGGCGACAAATCTTACAGATGACATGAGTTGGGAGATCCTTTGCGATGTCAAAAAAGGACTAGGCTTAGAGCCCATGCGACCTGCAGAGCCACCACGACTTGTGCTCAGAGGCAGAGTTGTGGCTGAGGATGCAGTTGTTGACGTCCTTCCAGTACTCCGTTTCTGTCCAGAAAGGCGCAAGCTAACCTCGTCGTCAGTCGCATCCTCCTCCACCGCCTCTGCTGACCTCCTCGAGTGCCTGACTGTGGGTTGACAGTAAGTGGGATCTACAACTTCATCATCAACCTGTGTGTTTGTGTGACGCCCTGGCAAAACCAGGTAGTCACAGTTAGACCCCCACATTACACCTTCCCTCACTAGGAAACACACAGCCAACCATTAAACCCTGGTCACCCCCCCCCCCTTAGGGACAGATAGACACACCAGTGGGCGAGACCAGGCAGTTGGAACACGCCCACCCAGGGGTTTAGACAGCCCGGGGTGGGAAAAGTAGCAGATTAGCTTTGGAGAGGAGTGGAGGTCAGGCCTGAAGTTGACTGACAGGTACCAGGGTAGGAGCCCTGGTGCCACTGGCTATGAGGCAGACGGTGGTCTCTATCAGTAGGAGACAGGAAGACGGCTCGGTGGAACTGAGGTGGACCGGGCCAGGGTTGGAGCCCGCCGGTACCGACACGGGGAACCGACCCGGAAACCGTAGCACAAAGGGGGGTACTTGGACCCTGAAGCCAGGAACCAGAACCTACTGGAACTGGTTAATTAACCAATTGAGGCCAGGACTAGAGGTCCTGTCCCACCCAAAGTCCCTCATAGAAGACAACAGCCCACCAATTAGGGATAAGAGGTCACCACCAGGGCCCATAGATCCCATGGGCCAGCGTCTGCGGGCATGGCTCCTCTTAGGCCACATCCAGCCGGGAGTGGACTCCTACGTTTCATACTGGGAAGTCCTTTCGACTAAAACAGTGCAGGAAAAGGATAGAGACCACCAGCCAGATGGGGGATCCTGAACGCAACCGGCCACGGCAACGGCCACCACCACCTTGGTTTACCAGAGACTTGCGTGTTTTACTAACAGTGAGTACACCAGCACCCTCTGCGGTCCTCATCTCCCCTGCACCAGAGCCATCGGGTCCCGGGGCCACCATCCCTGCCCACAGAGGGGTTAACAACTTGCTGCACAACATCTTCCGTGGGTGCCCCGTAACAGCAGCGGTGGTGTCCCGCCTCACCACACACCGTGGGTGGCGTCATGAACCTATTACGGCCTAGACCGTACATCTACGTCCCTCCATTTTATTCGGCATGTCCGCGAGACCCCCGGGTCCGGAGACCTTTGAGCCACCACCCCTGAAGGTCCGGATCTGAGCAGCGGCGGCTGCTGGCACAGGGGCGGCACATTTTCACTCCCCTAGTCCTCAGACCTAACCTCTTCCAGCCCTGACTGAATAGTTAAGTTGTCATTCCAATTAGGTATCTGAGTCTCATCGTCATCAGTATGTTCCTCATTGTCTCCACCAAGAGGAGTTACAGTTTGGGAATGAGGGTCTACATTATGCTCATAAACTTTTTCATCAGGGCCTGAATCTGACTCACGAAGCTTCTGGGCATCACTGCAGATCATTTCTTGGTCTGGACTCACTGTAGCTCTGGAGCAGACCTCTGATTCCCAGGCTATAGTGTGACTGAACAGCTCTGCAGAGTCACCCATCTCTGTTACCCCATACTCTGCAGGGCGGGTGGAGACTTGAGAGCTGGTAGAAAGCAAGTGCGATTGGGGTGACAACTCAGAGGACTGGAGTTTTTTGGATGTTAAAGTTGAGGTGGAGGAGAGGCCACTTCATGGAGCACTTGAGATCCATTCAAGCATGTGCTTTTTTTGTGCATCATCTACCTTTGTTAGAGTTGTTCGGTTCCGTAAAAAAAGGATCACTCAGATTGTCCACGGAAAGTAGTAGACATCTTACTTTTTCTGGAAGATAGTCTTTCTTCTGCAGATGTTACTGTAGCTTTACCACCTATCCCACGGACACAAACTTTATTTCCCTTTCCAACACGCCTGTTCCCCTTTCTACAGCATCTGTCCTTTTGCCACTCATTTTGTTTGTGAACAAATTGGACACTTAAAATGTTGTAGCAAAAATGGAGAGGTCGTGTAGATTGCAGAGGTGGTCTAGCTTTATTGACAGCTGAAGAACCAACACTGACTATCCCAGACAATTTTAGCATGCCCCTAAAAGTGGCAGCACTTTTTGCAATTAAAAATGCATAGCAAAAATGGACAGGTGTGTAGAATGCACATTTGGTGTAACTTGCTTGACAGGAGAGGAACCCTAAGTTAGTATCCCAGACAATTTTAGTATGCCCCTAAAAGTGTCAGCACTTTTGGAAATTAAAATTGCGTAGCAAAAATGGACAGGTGTGTAGAATGCACACTTGGTGTACCTTGTTTGACAGCAGAGGAACCCTAGGTTAGTATCCCAGACAATTTTAGTATGCCCCTAAAAGTGGCAGCACTTTTTGCAATTAAAATTGCATAGCAAAAATGGACAGGTGTGTAGAATGCACACTTGGTTTACCTTGCTTGACAGCAGAGGAACCCTAAGTTAGTATCCCAGACAATTTTAGTATGCCCCTAAAAGTGGCAGCACTTTTTGCAATTAAAATTGCATAGCAAAAATGGACAGGTGTGTAGAATGCACACTTGGTTTACCTTGCTTGACAGCAGAAGAACCCTAAGTTAGTATCCCAGACAATTTTAGTATGCCACTAAAAGTGGCAGCACTTTTGGAAATTAAAATTGCGTAGCAAAAATGGACAGGTGTGTAGAATGCACAGGTGCTGTAGCTAGCTTATCAGCAGAGGAAGCCTCACTTTCTATCCCTGCCAATGAAACATTGCCCCAAGGAATTGCCTGAGCTGATTTAGCCAGACGCTGTGATATAAACCCCTGCACAGCGCTGGCACAGACCTGCCTAGCAGAAATGGCTATGAACGGCTGTAATATAGCCCTGAAAAGGGCTGAAATTACAAGTAGTCCCTAATCCCTAAAGTGATGTGTAGATTGCACTGTATGTCTATAGTGCACACAGCAGCAGCAGCGGGAGCGGTGACTGTCACCCACCCGCAGCAGAGAGATAATGGCGACGACGGGGAAAATGGCTGTTTCTTATAGGGCAAAGACATGTGACATGCACAGCCAATGACACATGCCCTTGCTTGTTTGGCAAAAATCCACTTTGCTGTGTGTGTGTCTGTGACTGGCTGACAGCCTGGCCCACCCCACTGTACGCGCGGTTAGGAAAAAAAAAAATGGCGATCGCCATTCTTTCAGCACTCTGCAGCAGCACTGATCTAAACCCCGTCCCCCCCACACACTATACACTGAATTTTGATAATATCATGATTCACAGTGACTCACAGTGTTAGGCTAAGACCGCACTTTGAAGTTGAATTCTGCAGCATGTAAGTCACTGCGTGTGCGTCTCAGAACGCAGCTGAAAAAGCTGCGTTCTGAGACACATTCGGCAGAACGCAAAGTGCGGACATTCCTGGTGAGAATTCATGCATTCTGGATGCTTTCTCTGCCATAGACAGAGTGGGAAAAGCATCCAGAACGCACATTTATCACAGAACGCACCCAACTCGGCTCTGCAGCATCCCCATAGACTTGCAGCAGAGCCGAGTGGGACAACACTGTCACTGTCATGGCTGGCTGCTGATAGGGCCGCGCGATCAGAATGAACTCGGATGAACTTCACCCAACTTCATTGTGATTGCACGGCTCTGTGTGTGTGCCGCGGCTTGATTTGCGGTCACACGTGAAGGACTCACCTGTAATTGCAAATCCCCTGAGTGACTGCAGTGAGCCGCGCGATCAGCTGTGCTTTCACTCAGGTTACTCGCGGCCACAGCTGCAGTCCTCCACCGGAGAGCGGTGGCCGCGAGTAATCTCAGTGACAGCACAGCTGATCGCGCGACTCACTTCAGTTGCTGCATGGAGCTCACAGGAGTGGCGGTGTTCTACTGCTGCTCCTGTCAGCTTCTGATGTAACAGAGCTGGAAGCGTCGGGGGACCTTGCGTGGATTACGTCTGACCTGGAGGTGTTTTTGAGGGGTTAATAAAATGGTGAAAGAGGGTGTTTTTTTGTCTTTCATTACAAATAAATGATTTTTTGGATGTGTGTGTTTATTTACTTTAACTTACAGGTTCATCATGGAAGGTATCTCGTGGAGACGCCTGCCATGATTAACATAGGACTTAGTGGCAGCTATGGGCTGCTGCCATTAACTCCTTATTACCCCGTTTGCCACCGCACCAGGGCAATTCGGGATGAGCCGGTAAAGTCCCGGGACTGTCGCATCTAATGCATGCGGCAATTCCGGGCAGGTACTGGCTGATATTGTTATGCTGGGGAGCTCCCCATAACGTGGAGCTTACCATCCTGAGAATACCAGCCTTCAGCCATGTGACTTTACCCTGGTTGATATCCAAATGGGGGAGGTCCGCACGTCGTTTTTTTCATTTATTTATTTATTTTACTGCTTGATATGGACACGCCCACCGGCGGCTGTGATTGGTTGCAGTGAGACAGCTGTCACTAAGCGTGGAGGCGTGTCTGACTGCAACCAAACATAGGCGCCGGTGGGCAGGGAAAGCAGGGAATACTTGATGGATTAATGAGCGGACGGCATTTTCAAAAGAGAAGAAGCCGCCACAGTGAGAATGCCATGCAGCGCCGTGCCGGTGATCGTGGATCGGTGAGTATGAGAGAGGGAGTGGGAGGGAGAGACAGACATGGACAGAGAGAGATAGAGACATAGAGAGAGAGAGACCGACCGACAGGCCGACCGACAGAGAGAGAAAGATGAAAGAACTGCTTTTCTTATGTTAAAAAAACATGTGAATCGCAATAATAATGCAATGCAAGCGCACTGCTTCACATTTTGGCAGCGATTTTTCTACAACTCATTGATTTCAATGGGTGTAGAACATAGCCAAAATGGCAAAAACAATTGACATGCTGCTTTTTTGAACGCATGGCTTTTGCCACAAAATATGCAAATGAAACGCAAAGTCCGGACTAGAAATCCCCATTTTCCATAGACTTTGCTGGAAAATCAAAACGCATGCCTTTTGGCATGAAAATGCTGCAGTTCAAAACGGACCTGAAAAGCAGCTAAAAAGCAGGTGGAAACGGAAAGTGCGGTCTTAGCCTTAAGCCTGCTTTACACGAGTCGATCTATCATGCGATAGCACGAGCGATCGTACCCGCCCCCGTTGTTTTTGCGTCACGGGCAAATCGCCACCCGTGGCGCACAAACTCGTTTAACCACCGTCACACGCACTTACCTTCCAGACGACCTCGCTGTGGGCGACGAACGTCCACTTCCTGAAGTGGGAGGGACGTTCGGCGTCACAGCGACGTCACACGGCAGCCGGCCAATAGAAGCGGAGGGGTGGAGATGAGCGGAATGTAAACATCCCGCCCACCTCCTTCCGTCCATTAAGCCAGCGGGTGCCGTGGGACGCAGGTACGCTGTGTTCATCGTTCCCGTGGTGTCACACGGAGCAACGTGTGATGCCACGGAAGCAATGAACAACCTGCACCCATGAAAATAAACGATATTATGAAAGTTAACGACGAGTACACGACTCACGATTTGTGAGCGATACTGCATCACTCAGAGGTGTCACACGAGACGACGTCTTGCGCTATGCTGGATGTGCGTCACAAAAACCGTGACCCCGATGACATCGCACAATCTATCGTCTCGTGTAGAGCCCGCATTACAGTGAAAAGCCAGCTAGTAACTAGCTGGTGTCTCAAGTCAGTTTTTGTAAACGAGCTCTGGTCAAATACAGACATCACACAGATGACATCCGTGTGACACGTATCTGAAAAAAGGGATATTACTGTAATAATTTTTTTTAATGTGTAAATGATATGCAAAGCTACAAAAATGATAGATAAATGATAGATAAATAAATAGACAATATATGTATGTATATATATATATATATATATATATATATATATATATATTGAGATGTAGCCATATAGCTTGTACAGTTATTAAACAAAATTAATCACTAATTTTAAAAACAAAATGACGTGGAGCCCCCTGAATTTCATAACCAGGGTTGAACTCATGACTTTGCCTAAGTTCATTGCAGCGGGCTCTCGCAATACTTGGAGCGGGAGCAGAGGGCACTGACCTGTGGATAACTCATGCTGTCACCGTTTGTCACTGCCTGTGGGCCACTCACACACTACTGTGTGACCCCCTGCACTTACCTGGGCTGACCTTACGAGGTCATCTCAGTTCACTGCAGTGATTTTCACACAGTGTGTGAGTCTTTAGTGACTGCTCTCCTAGCAAATAGCAAATGAGGAACAATCTGTTTTTCAGTGACTGGGACAGTGAGTCTTGGAACCTCATGGGATGCCCTTTTTAATTATGGTGGACCTTGAATTAGGGTTTGCAGAAAAATAAATTGATAATTGAGGGTGTCTTTTGTGTTTATTTCTTTTTCTCTATTTATGTCTTTCAAATTTGCATTTGGGGAATGTCGTGGGACATCCCTATGGATTACTGCAGCCTTTTTTAAAACTAATTTTTTAAAAAATTGTGAATGACAGATGTAGTCAGGATATGTTTGCTCAAATAAAATATATTTTTTTTAATTTTTCTACTGGATTAGTAATTGGGGGGGTCTGCTAGATGCCCACCATTACTAATACCAGGGCTTGATGCCAGCTGTCATTTCACAGCTGGCGTCAACCCATATATAACCCCATTTGCCACCATACCAGGGCAACAGGAAGAGCAGAGTTCAACACTGAATTTGGGGCATCTAATAGATGCATCACCTCTGGGGCAACTGCAGGTTGCTTTTAGGCTCGAAAGGGCCAAATAACTATGACCCTTCCCACCTAAAAATATGAGCCCTAAGTTGTTTGCTGTCTCTTGGCTGGTTTAAAAAAATGGGGGGGTACCTGTGCGATTTTTTTAAATTATTTTTTCAAATAATTAAAAAAATCAGCATGGGATCCCCTCTATTTTTAAACCAACCAAGGGACAGCTAAGGGTTGCAGCCCACAGCTGCTAATGTACCTGTGCTGATTATGAAAATTAGGAGGAACCCCCTCTTTTTTTCCTATAAATTATTTATTAACTCTGCTAAATAGCTGTAGAAGTTATCTAGCTATCTCTCCATAGTTTAGGAAAAAAGTTCAGCGCTTTAATGGCCCATTAAGGGTGTCAACAACATTCCAATCCCTAAGGATTTTTCACCAACTATGGAGTACTGCCTTCATTATTTTTGTCCCGTATACTGGTAATGGAATAGTTGCCCTGGAAGCCCTACACCCACAGCTTGTGAGTTTACCAGTGCTGCTCACTTTTATTATTCTGTATCTCTATCTATCTATTATCTATCTATCTATCTATCCATGTATCTATCTATCCATTATCTATATATCTATCATTTACCTAGTATTTTTCTGGCTTTGCACTTATTATACACATAAAAAATCATTCATTTTAGTATCATGCATTTTTTTCCGGTACCAATCAAATGGTTATCACAAAGATGACACATGGATGTGTCACACAAACATACGGACAGCACATGGCTGACATATATATATGGAGATAAGGTATGCACACCAGTGACTATGCAAGGGGAATACATGTAATAGCAGAAACTGCTGTGTGAATACTGACATGAAAAATTCAATAGCTATATGTAAGAATGAAATGTGAAAAATGGAATCTGCATTACTGCCATGAATATATGAATAAAGAGAAATTTAGCTACTGAATTGATCAATGCAATAGAGCCCCAACCCAAAAAAACATCACTATATGGAGATAAGGTATGCACACCAGTGACTATGCAAGGGGAATACATGTAATAGCAGAAACTGCTGATGTTTTTTTAGATTTTTGCACCCAGTTCAGACATAAAATGGAGTTCCAAACGTTATTCCTTATTGTTAGTAGTTTTTCGTTTGTGAACCCTCCCCACCACACCTATTGCCAATCCATATCATACGCATAAATAGCCTGGGTCTCAGCTTCCCATACACGGTAAGTTTTTTTAACTGCATGAGAGGACACACACAAGCTAGGGACCCCAACGTAGAGAAATACTTTGGCGCAGTGTTGGGGCTCTATTGCATTGACCAATTCAGTAGCTAAATTTCTCTTGATTCATATATTCATGGCAGTAATGCAGGTTCCATTTTTCACATTTCATTCTTACATATAGCTATTGGATTTTTCATGTCAGTATTCACACAGCAGTTTCTGCTATTTCATGTATTCCCGTTACATAGTCACTGGTGTGCATACCTTATCTCCATATAGTGATGTTTTTTTAGGTTTTTGCACCCAGTTCAGACATAGAATGGAGTTCCAAACGTTATTCCTTATTTGTTAGTAGTTTTTCCTTTGTGAACCCACCCTACTCACACCTATTGCCAATCCACATGATACATATATAGCCTGGGTGTCAGCTTCCCATACACGGTAAGATTTTTAACTGCATGAGAAGACACACACAAGCTAGGGACCCCAACGTAGAGAAATACTTTGGCGTAGTGTTGGGGCTCTATTGCATTGATCAATTCAGTAGCTAAATTTCTCTTTATTCATATGTTCATGGCAGTAATGCAGGTTCCATTTTTCACATTTGATTCTTACATATAGCTAATGAATTTTTCATGTCAGTATTCACACAACAGTTTCTGCTATTACATGTATTCCCCTTGCATAGTCACTGGTGTGCATACCTTATCTCCATAAAGTGATTTTGTCGCGGGTGGGGAGGAGGGTGTCAGCACTGCGCTCACCCCTTTGCTCGGGTCTGGCTGCTGCTGCTCAGTGGTGGCTCGAGCTGTGGGCCGAATCCCGGGGGTCTTGAGCGGCACTCCTCGCCCATGAGTGAAAGGGGATTGGGTTTTGGGATAAAGTATATTGTCCGTGACGCCACCCACGGTTGTGGTGATTTGTTGACACCACCGCTGCTCTGTATGGGGATCCCGGGAGTGATGATGTGGAGCAGCCGGTTGTTGTGTTGCCCCTCCGTGGGTAGGGGTTGGTGATCCCGGGGCCCAGTGAAGAGGTGGGAGATGCAGGGCTTGGTGGGCGCAGGGACGCGGGGGCAGCGCTGTGCCTTGCGGCACTGTGGTACTCACTCAGCCTGAGATGATGACACAGTTCTCGGTAAAACACACGGCTGGAAAGACGGTTCCCACGGACGGCTGCACTTGCTTTCCCCAGTAGGTGACGGTGATGTCCCTTTTCCTGCACCTGATGTTCCTGTGTTGGTAGCGATGGGTTCCCACCGGTAACCCGCTCCCCGGCTTGGATATGGGCCGGAGGAGCCCTACTTTGCCCGCAGGTGCTGGCCCTGAGGAACTGGTGCCCTGGCGGTGGCGGTGTTCCTCCTTAATGGTTGGACTGTTGCCTTCAATCGGGACTTGGTTGTTTGGAGACAGACGTCCCCTTCACTGACGGATTTGACAAATTATGGCGACTCCTAGCCTTGCCGGGGTCTGAGAGGCCCCTGCCCTGGTGCTGACTGTCCTTCGTATACTGCTCCAGACCGCCGGGCCACTACCCATCCGCGGTCCTTCCAGCAACCTCCGAGCAGTCACCCCTCCAGACAATCACCGCCGTCTGCTGACCTTGCTGTCACTGTCCGGGCACACAGCCGGACCAACTTCAGGCTTTACAAACTGTCACTACTCTTGCTTTCCTCCTTTACCACTTCACTTCACTCAACTCCACTTCCTCCTCCAAACTCTAACTTGCTTCCTCTCACTTTCACTTCCCTCCCTTGACTCCGTTCCTCACTCAAGCTCTTCCCTGAGCTGACTGCCTGGTTCCTCCCGCCTCCAGGGCTGTGAACTCCTTGGTGGGCGGAGCCAACCGCCTGGCCCACCCCCTGGTGTGAACATCAGCCCCTGGAGGAAGGCAACAAGGATTTTTGGGTTAGCTGTATGTGCCTAACGGGTGTAGGGTGTGGTGGTGTGATGACCTGTGACCCCTGGCTTGCCCAGGGCGTCACATTCCCCCTTAGCAAAATGCAGACCGTCCGCGGGCTGCCCGTCCAACACCGGTTTTATTTTCTGTAAATATATAAAAGTAAAACGGTAACATATATACATTTTTATTACTTCTTCCCATAACGGGAGGCACTTTACTTAAACGTTGCAAAACGGTTCACAGTTACGGTTTCCGCTCTCTTCCACCCAAGCAACCTGGCCCTGATGCTGCCCCTAAAACCCAGGCAGCACCCCTTGTCCCCAAGTCCAGCACACGTTACCCGAGCGGGATCTGTCCTTCCCCTCCAGAGGGTGGCCACCGGTTCCTTTGGTGGCTGGGCCCCAGCCTGCTCTGCTGAGGGCCCTCCCTCCAACCTGCCTCTCCGGAGGCAGCAATGCAGAAAACGGTAACGGTAAACAACTTATTTACAAGCCACTAACGTTTGTGGTTGCCCTGGAAGTTCACGGGCTTGTCCATGAGCAGTTCCTCATGCAAACTTTTTAAACGGTCCCCACGGGGACAACGGTGCCGGCAACGGCCGGTTTTCCAAATCACGGTCAATCAGGTTACTTCTTCGGTTATCATTGCTTCCATCATTTTTTTCAAAACTTTCAAACAAACACAACTTCAGTGGAGGTCCCAACGGGGACTGGACAACGGTGCTCCGCTGCTCTTACTCCGGGTAGTCGGCCTCATCCGAGGGAGGGGGTGCAGGACTCACTCGGCTCTCTTGGCTGCCCCTCAGTTTGGCATCCAGGGCGAACCACCCCCTCTCTCCACAGTGCCGGGTATACTGGACAATGTCACCCGGCATTAGGTTGCGGCCGGGATGCTCTTCAGGCAGGTGGGCATTTACATCCCGCCGGGCTACAAACACTTCGGCCTCCAGGCCCGGTTCATAAATAAACCCATAGCCCCGGCGGACATCAAACCGCCTCACCTGCCCCTCGTACAGCGGACCCCGGACACGGAACGTGGCCTGGCGGAGATTCTCCTTCTCCCTTATCACCCGGGCCACCAGCTCGGCCTTCTTCCTCTCCCGTTCACCGATCTCCAGGCCCAGTGGTACCGGCTCTCTGTCCCAATATGGCGCTGCTGCGAGCTCCGGCGCACGGGTCGGGCCCCGCGGGACATTCTGGATGTTGCCTACTGTCAGGAATCTGGGCGGCGGGTCCCACGGTGTCTTGGCCTTGGGCGCTGCCTTACAGCTACAACCCGGCGCTACCTCAGCCGAGGTGTGGGGGATGGGCACAGGGGCTTTCCACTGCTGGGCCTTCGGCTCGGAGCGGGTCATCAGTTCCGGCTCGGGGGACTTTTCAGGGGATGCCTCCGGTTCAGTCTTTGGGGCCTTCCATGGCAACACCTCCGGTCGACTACGGGCTCCGGCTACAGGTCGGCCCGCCTGGGCGGGGACGCTGGGTATTGCTACCGGTTGCGGTGGTAGCAGGCCTTGTGGCGGGGTCACGGCCTCCGAGACGGGTGGCGAGGGAGGCAGCGGGGGGAGAGGGCTTGGACCGGGTCCCGCAGCCGCGATGACCGGCCCTTCCAGGGCATCGGGGCGTGGGTCACTCACCCTCCCTTCCTCCGCTTCCTCCTCGCGTCTCCGCACGGTTGCTATAACGTCCGCCATGTCGGTCTCCCACTCCTCCATGAGGAGCTGCATCCTGACCTGCAGCCGTTGGTAGAGCTGCGCGGTCCGGATCTCCACCCACGCCGCGGTTCCAGGCGCGGGGGCTACGGTGTCGCGGGACGGCATCCACATGATAACTTCTTCCAGGAACAGGGTGACTGCAGAGTCCTGGAGTCCCTGCTTTTATAGCTGCGCTCACATGCAGCCAGCCGCCATCGCGTCCCCCTTAGCTTCTCTTCAGCCACTCCTCTATCGGGGCGGGGTTTTGGCCTTCGCGCCTCTGCTACTCGAGAAGACGCTCGAGCAGGGACTTTTCGCGCCAAAGATGGCGGCTTCTGAAATTTTCCTGCCGGACACCTCCGGCGGTAACAAGGCGCACCTCTACCAGACGGCAGAGCGGTAAGATCCTGTTCGTGACGCCAAGTTGTCGCGGGCGGGGAGGAGGGTGTCAGCACTGCGCTCACCCCTCTGCTCGGGTCCGGCTGCAGCTGCTCAATGGTGGCTCGAGCGGTGGGCCAGATCCCGGGGATCTCGAGCGGCACTCCTCGCCCGTGAGTGAAAGGGGATTGGGTTTTGGGATAAAGTATATTGTCCGTGACGCCACCCACGGTTGTGGTGATTTGTTGACACCACCGCTGCTCTGTATGGGGATCCCAGGAGTGATGATGTGGAGCAGCCGGTTGTTGTGTTGCCCCTCCGTGGGTAGGGGTTGGTGATCCCGGGGTCCAGTGAAGAGGAGGGAGATGCAGGGCTTGGTGGGCGCAGGGACGCGGGGGCAGCGCTGTGCCTTGCGGCACTGTGGTACTCACTCAGCCTGAGACGATGACACAGTTCTCGGTAAAACACACGGCTGGAAAGACGGTTCCCATGGACGGCTGCACTTGCTTTCCCCAGTAGGTGACGGTGATGTCCCTTTTCCTGCACCTGATGTTCCTGTGTTGGTAGCGATGGGTTCCCACCGGTAACCCGCTCCCCGGCTTGGATATGGGCCGGAGGAGCCCTACTTTGCCCGCAGGCGCTGGCCCTGAGGAACTGGTGCCCTGGCGGTGGCGGTGTTACTCCTTAATGGTTGGACTGTTGCCTTCAATCGGGACTTGGTTGTTTGGAGACAGACGTCCCCTTCACTGACGGATTTGGCAAATTATGGCGACTCCTAGCCTTGCCGGGGTCCGAGAGGCCCCTGCCCTGGTGCTGACTGTCCTTTGTATACTGCTCCAGACCGCCGGGCCACTACCCGTCCACGGTCCTTCCAGCAACCTCCGAGTAGTCACCCCTCCAGACAATCACCGCCGTCTGCTGACCTTGCTGTCACTGTCCGGGCACACAGCCGGACCAACTTCAGGCTTTACAAACTGTCACTACTCTTGCTTTCCTCCTTTACCACTTCACTTCACTCAACTCCACTTCCTCCTCCAAACTCTAACTTGCTTCCTCTCACTTTCACTTCCCTCCCTTGACTCCGTTCCTCACTCAAGCTCTTCCCTGAGCTGACTGCCTGGTTCCTCCCGCCTCCAGGGCTGTGAACTCCTTGGTGGGCGGAGCCTACCGCCTGGCCCACCCCCTGGTGTGAACATCAGCCCCATTGAGGAAGGCAACAAGGATTTTTGGGTTAGCTGTATGTGCCTAACTGGGGTGTAGGGTGTGGTGGTGTGATGACCTGTGACCCCTGGCTTACCCAGGGCGTCACAATTTTTTTTAGGTTTTTGCACCCAGTTCAGACATAGAATGGAGTTCCAAACGTTATTCCTTATTTGTTTGCACATGGCTGACACACTTGGACACACGGATGGTCATACAGACGTCCAAAACGGACAGTGCAAAACATGCTTTTTTTTTTACGCAGATGTGTGAAGGGGGCCTTAAGCAAATAAGCTCTTCAGAGAGGAAGAGAAAATGAACTCTACTGCCACCTATTGGATGTAATGAACCTACAATTCAATATCAACCCGCTATTGATCTTTGCTGTATGACTACTCAAATAACCTCTTTTCAATCCCTATGTTTCCCCACAGTAAAATAATATCATCTATACTCACCTTTGATGTCAGTGCCATTCCAGCAGTGTCAGTGTGAAAAGGTATGGCAATGCAAAAGCACAGACAATGAGAAAACAGTGGTAAATGAACCAATAGTTCATTTAATCTACACAAATAGAGAGAAAGTGTATTCAGTATGAGATCAGGAAATGGCACAGATGGTGGAAATAAAACAAATTATATTACAATAAGAAATTTGACAATGCAGATATACAGAGTATAAACACAATATTATTTACACATTATCATTTCAATCACTAAATAACAGGCATCATCAACAATATCTAATCCTAATTGTTCTACCAGGGAAGCGTCAGTCCTCTTTCTGTAACTGTAATCAACTATATAAATTATGCAAAAACAGCACACAGGCTCTAACGGGGGTTACAACACAACCCACAGGGTCGTAAATCCAATTTAGTGGGTAACTTCGCTCACTTAACACGTTGGCCACCTTCGTTCTCTGAAGCGCAGCCCGAGTTCCCAGTTAGTACCATATATCTGGACAAAAAGCAAAGGCTCTCAATCATGGTCCTCTGCCACAGCCAGGTCATAACCTGGATCTGGCCACTATCCTTCTCCAGCACTGATTTCAGTTTTGTTCTGTAATTGGTTTCAGTCTTTCTATGGAATTGGTTTCGGTCCTCCTCTGGAATCATTTTCGGTCTCCCTCTGGAATCGGTTTCAGTCTTTCTCTGGAATCATTTCTGGTCTGCCTTTGGAATGAGTTTCGGTCATTTGGAATTGATTTCAGTCCTCCTTGACTGTAAGGCTGATCCGCCACTCATACGTTGATCCTGGTACAGGTTCAGGAGCCAACTCCCCTCCTCTCTGCCGTCCCAGGTGTTTCCAATTTGTAATTGTGCTACAACTGTCACCTGTGGCAGTGTCTCTTCCAACCTCTTCCCTTGAGGAAACACACACTTCACTCTTTAGCTCCTGCTTGTTCTTTCTGACCAGCATATGGCTATGTTCTATTGTTAACTGAGTGTGTCTTTTGCTTCACCTACTCCCTTACATCCGAACTGGCTCTCCCTGGTATCACATGACATTATTATGTATTGCGATTTCTGCTGCCCATCAGCCCTGGCTTCACTCTTCCCTCCTAATGACAAATCAGACACCCACAGGAAGCAAGAGCTGCAGCTGCTCTCTCTACCTCTGGATGCCAAATACGTTCAAAGGATGGGACAGTGAAGTGACTGCTGATTGGCTACAAGGTTTATGTGACATAACAATGTCATGTGATACCCAGGAGAGCCAGTGCTGACACGGTCGAACGGTGCCAGCATTGCAGGTGAGTAGCGGTGTTATTTAACTGTTGAGAAACATAGTAATTGAGAAGGGGTTGTCCGAGTAAGGCCAACATCTTTAAAGGCAGCATTTCTAACTTATTTTAAGAGGTTGCCCACCATTTACACCTCTTTGTTAAATACTATATTCTCAAGTGTAAAATAATAACACATACTCACCTAGAGCACTGATGCTGATCAGCAATGTCAGTGCCAAGTCTCCCAATGCTCTCGTGAAATTGTTAGGCCGCATGAGCACTGCGGCAAATCAACAGCCTCTGATGGGCTACATTTCTCATACCTCCCTCTCGGGCATCCGAAGCTGATTCGAATGAAGTGTGTGAAGCCACTCATTAGTGGATGTTGATTGGATGCAGTGTTTACGTGGCAAGCGCTGGCACTGTCCGCTGGAATGGTGCCAGTACAGGAGGTATCTGTCATTTTTATTTTACACTGAGGAAAAGAGTATTTAGCAATACTTTAAATCCTCTGCTGCTCCAGCGCCATCTTGCTATGGCCTATGTTCATCCTGCAGCAATTATGTCAAGTCTATCATTCATGTAACCTGTTAGTTAATGACTTCAACTAGCAGTCACAGTGGCATTTATAATATATATCACTAAGGGCTTGTTCACTCAATGCTCTTTTTGCTGCGTGTTTTTAAGGGTGAAAATGTTCCACTTTACTGGATCATCAAAGTGTATAAAGTTTCTGAAATATTACCCACAAGTTACTTGTAGTTTTTTTTTTGCAAATTTGAATTATTTAAGTATTTTTCTAATTTGTAGCATATCAATTCTTTCAGCGTTTTCACCCATTTTTCACCCATTTGAATAAAAAGGAAATGAGACAAAAGTAAAAATGCGTCAAAAATATTTGCATTTTGTATAGCGTTTTTCCTGCCAACACTGGTTTTTAATGCAGAAACAATCTGATGCAAATACTTAACGTGTGCACATACCCTATGGCCAGTGATTTGCTGCAGAAGTCACATGAACAATGGACATGACATCATTACTTCCAACAGTGACCACATGAGCAGCAGGTGCTGGAGTGGAGGGATGCTGAATTAGTAGGTAGATAATATTTCATTATTTCACGGCATTTTCACATTTCCAGAAGTTACTTCATTTAAAAATAAAATCCAGTCTGTCTATTGAACTGAATAGGAAATGCCTAGGTGCCACTCATTAAGGAAAGAAGCATTGTTATCGACACATTTCTGACCCCATGTAGTTTTACACAATGTAACAAATTCTGAATGCTATCTTAACACTAATTCTTTCACCATTATTTACTGCATGCTTTTACAACCCAAATAAACCTTTTGCATTCATACAAATAATTTAAATCTAACATCTTCATTATATATAAGGTGGCCATAAAATAACCTAAGGTGTTTGGAGCCATGTGGAGACAGACCCAGTGGACAGAATTGGCTGAAAACTGGTATGTATGCTATTCAAGGCATGGGTAAATGGAAAGCATCTTAAAAAAAAATGTATACCATAACTCCCCACCAGGTGAAAAAGTACATTGAGCGAGCGGCCCAAAAACTGTGTGCCGATAATTGGAGATGTCACAATTGTTCCACAGACTAGCATAACTGTTCAATATGGCCACCATCATTTATGGTGATCATGTTCATCCTATGCAGAACATGCTCGACACTTGCAGGTAACATGTATGATGGGATGCTGTGCACTTCCAAAATGATGCGGTCTTTGAGGTTAGCTAGGCTGTCGACATTAATAAACTCGCTCTTTCAAGTGTCCCCACAACCAGAAATCACAAGGATTGAGATAAGGTGAACGCAGTGGCCATGCATTAAGGAACGAGCTCAAAATTCTGTCATCGGGAAAATGTGAACGCAGAACGTTCTTCACACAATTTGCGAGTGAGAAAGTGCTCCATCATGCATAAAGGTGGTCGTCTGAAGACACTGCCACTGTTGGAGTTACGGAATGACCACTGTTTCCAGCGTTGTCTGGTATCTCGTTGCTGTCAAGGAACAGGTAGCAACCCCAGTTCACCTCATTTCTCGAAAAAAACAGTTCGAGGATGAATGATGAGGTGAAGCCACGCCAAACAGTTACCTTTGGTGAATGCAGCGGAAACCCATGGACCACAGTTTTGTGTGTTCACAGTGCCATTTAGGTTAAAATATGCTTCGTCGCACCACAGAACATTCCATGGCCAATTGCCATCCACTTCCACTCTCGCCAAAAACAAGAAGGCAAATGTCATGCGGGTATCATTGTCACAAGAAAAAATTTGTTGATGATGGCTAATTTTGTACGGGTATTCCCGCAAGACCTTTCGGAGAACGTTCCACACTGTGCTGTATGGGAGCCCCAATTGCCTGGAAATGCTGCCTGCACTGCTGTTCCCGGCTGGGTTGTTCGTGCCCAGTTCCGCGACGGGAGTGGCAATGTCCTCCACAACCTCTCTGCTTACCGATTGTCGCCCACACCCTGGCTGAACACTCAGTAACCCTGTTGCCTCAAAACATGTCATTATCTGTCTTAGCGAATTGACAGCCATTGGACTGCTACGTATGTGAAAATCTTTCAAACGACGAAAAGCTCTCAGTGCAGATGTAGCATCCCTGGCATTCTCATAAAACAACCGCACTGACAGCACATGATCCAACAAAGAGACAAGCATTTTGCAGACTGAGTTGCAAGGTGCACTCACTGTACAGCACCAATTTTTCACCTGGTGGGGAGTGTTGGTATATAAAAAAAAAATGAAGATGCCTTCCGTTTTCCCATGCCTTGAATAGCATACATACCAATTTTCAGCCAATTCTATCCACTGGGTCAGTCTGCACATGGCTACAAACACCTTAGATTATTTTATAGCCACCTTGTATACAACTTAATATACATTACATTTCAAATGGAAGAGTGGATACAGAGAGAAAATGAAATTATATTCGACCTGCAGCTACTCATTTCCAGTCATCAGGATAGTCATCAGTGGGGTTGTAACAGTGAGTACTCACTATTTTGTTAGCATGCTATAATCAGTCATGCTGATTCTTGATGCTTTTCCAAATTAGACTGCTGTATATGTCACAAATGATTTTTAACCTGTCGACTACTACTATGTCTGCAGATAAATACGTTTTTTGCCGACAGGCTCCCCCCAAGGGAATTAAATAAAAAAAAGGACGTCCAAGTGAAATATATGATCATTTTTTCTAATTCTTTCCGGATCTACCTTTAGTACAACTTCAACAAGATTCTTGCCTTGTACAAACGACATTCTCATGTTCCTGAAGAAATTATCTTTGTTCAATGCATGGGTTAAACCAACAATAGTGGTCTTCAAAGATCATTATTCCAGCAGGATTTCCTGTCTTCTGAGCAGTTTCTTTTACATTTTGTAGTAGCTTTAAACTTTGGTAAATTGTACCACATGTTGAGTTCCCCTGTGCTAAAAAGAGTCTAAATGTACAAACTTTTAATACTTTTTTTTAATAAATTCAACTTTATCTACTTAAATACACTATTTATTTATTTCACATTATTTTACTTATTTTAAGGCAGTTTAAAATTTGAGAGTTGCAGAAATCCGTTGACAAAGTTGTGCAGACTGATTTCACCTGGATCCATTTTTTAACATTGAAATCTATAGAAAATGGATTAGTTGAATAACCAACCATTTACTTCAATTTGAAACTGATCCAGTAAACAAATAAATGAACCTTTTTCTAAAGGAAAAATGGATTGGCTATTTTTTTTTTTGCAAGAAAAAGGATGGCCAGTTAACGGATCCATTTTCTGTAGAACTTCAGTGTTAAAAAAATGGTACCTGTTGAAATCAATTTTTTTAGCTTGCCAAGTTATAATTAGTGCCTGCATAACTTTTTGTCACCAGATTGCTGCTGGATCCGTTCTAACAGATCATTATTGGACATGTGATTATAGATTTAATTTGTCTCAATCTCGGTCTACAGTAAAATCTTACAGTAGTTAATATACAATAGATTTTGGAATCAGAGTTACTGGTTGCATTAGCTAAACCCACTTTCGTATACATAAAAATCTCAAATTTCTCATCGAAAAATTATATAGATCAACATCACCAATATCATCATCAGTCACCATACTTCAAGAAAAGCAAATACTGTCATAAGGAGGAGCTCTAGGCTTTGAACTTGTAACTCCAAAGAATTATATCTCCACTGAGTAATAAGGCAGTGAAAAAATGCAGTAAAGAGATTCCAGTATAACACTTTGTGTTCAAACTATGTTTGTTAAATTGTTCCTTTTCCCAATTATCTGGAAATCCTTTGATCTGGGTTTCTTCTACTCTCATAGAAGCTGGACACATCAGAAGATCCGAGAGGCTCCCCACGTGAAGCTTCAGTCCCAGTATGTAATAAAAGATAAACTATTCAAAATATACGTTTAATGACTCTAGGTGACTTCTGAGGTTAATATGGAGGAATCTTTCCATGAGTGTCTATTATCTTTTACAAATTCAGTTCCTACCATCAATAATAATTTTCAATAGTATTAATAATTAACTGACAAATATTGCGTTACAAAGAATACCTAAACTTAAGTCATGTGTCCACAGTTAGAAGCATTTATATAAAAAATACCAAACTTGTTGTGAAAGACATAGTTGGAAAGCTCAAATTATTTAAATGTGCTTAGAAATTAGCTGGCCCACACCCCAAACTTCCTCCGAATGTGTCCATCTGGGATCAATTTGAGTAGTGAGTTAGGAATTCCCTGTAATGTTGTACCATAGCCACAGATGGTTTTGCAAAAGCAATTTGTAATTAAGTCCCAGACTTACCGAATCAAACACTATGTTGTTAGTGGTGAATAATAACTTAGTGAGTCTACTCTATTACTGCTTAAAGGTAACCTGTCAGGTCCCTTATGCGTTCTAACCTACAAGCAGGGTGATGTGTGGCCTAGAAATGCCTTACTACCCATCCCTGTGTTGTAATGTTGTGTAATATGAATGTATAAAAAAAAGTTTTAATACTTACATGTGCCCTATGTAAATGATTAAAGGCTCTACTCCCCTGGGCCTCTCATCGCCCCGTGGGCGTTTGCATGTTTTCCGTGGTATCACGCCCCTGTTTTTAAAATAGTGTTTTTTAAACACTATTTTTATTAGATATTTCAAATCAACATACAGAACATACTTTAAATATATACATATACATGAGAGATAACTGTAGACTTTGCTCCACACAGACTATCTTGACATGGAAAGTTAAATGTTAAAACATATTCCAAGTATAGCAATCTTACGTAGATGAGGGTTTCGGGGGTAACATATTTACAGTAGGTATGACTCATATTTTAAACATCCCACATGCGTGCACAGTTCTGCTCTCACCCATTGTAGGTTGTGCTGAACCCACTGACACCAAAATAGACCTCCAACATTTTAGTTAGATCTCAATATACAGCAATTCATCTCAAGGTATTTCTATATAGGTGCTTCTCCCATTACCAGTTGCTCTTGCTACCACACCGTTGGTTGAAAGCTGGATCTAATATTTTCCCTGATACATTGTGGTGGCAGAGAGACAAAACTTTTCCAGGTTTCTAAAATGAACTGTACGTTTCTTTCCTTATGAAGGGATTCCTCGGCCCAATCCATCTGGTGCAGAAACGCCAATTTATCCAAGAAGATTTTGAAAGATTGGTCATGGATCCATATCTGCAGAATGGCTTTAATTCCAGCTGCCGCAATGAAATGTAATAATTTATGGGCCCCTAATGACCAGAACATATCTCAACCACCCCCCCATCACCAGGGAAGGAAGGGTTAGGAGAGATGGAAACACAGATTATGACAGACAGGGGAAAACCAAAACTCTGACACACAGGAAACACACAGAAACTAACACTGAGAGACTCGGGGAAAAGCAAGAGCAGGGAGGTAGTGACAAAAAGACAACAAGAGTTAACTTCCCTACTGCACACTGCAACAAGTACTACAACCAACAGTTAGTCTGGATCACAACACTTCACCAAACCAGCTAAGATAAATTATAGCAGACACTAATGGAAGTGTCCAGCCATCATATATAAGAGGGAAGCAGATCTGATTGGCTCTTGCACAACATGTGATCAAAAATAACTCACAAGCAGATCAGCATAGATTAACTCTTGCTAGTGTAACAGGCTGCAAGTGCTGCAAATGCTGGCATTCCTGTCTGTGACTCCTTGTGTGTGTAGAGAGGTGTGGGAGCTACAGAACCTGGGAAAATCTTCCTTGCCAAAGGTGGGGGCCTGCTTGTGAGGGATGACTGGGTCGAGCAGCCAGGACCCTGATTGCACTCCCCAAGTGAATTGTTGCATGGGAAGAAGGAGCTTGGAGCAAAGCATTTGTGACACCCTAAGCATTGCGATGAATCCTGGAGAACTGTGAGTGGACGTGATCGGGAATTTGCAGGGCCCTGCTGCAGGCAGAGACATGGTCTTTTTTTTGTGCAACTAGTGATTCCTCCTCGTGGATTATGATGCCGAAGACCTCCCAGAGCGGCTCCTGCCAGGACATAGTACAGAACTGTGTCAGACTTCATCAATAACATGGTAACAATAACGATACCCAGGTATCCAAGCAGTTGAAGCCTACATTGGTTGCGCTTGCAGTTGTGACATTTAGTGTTGGTAAGTTGTAAGCCGGTGTGTTAATTTCAGAGATCTTCACTAAGTTACACCCATTAAATTTAAGTCCTGTTTGTTATAGCATTAGGGAGTCACTGTTTGTTCCACATAAGATCCATAGGTAAATTTGTTCCTGCAGTTCACAATACACATTGGAAAGATCTCTGGAGCTAACATCCTGACCACGGTTAGTGTAAAGCCCATAGCCTGTCTGTGTAAAGAAGTATAGTAATGACTGGGGAGAAATTGTATACGCATTTCTTTTTGAGCCTCTTCCCTATCCCTTCCAGTAAATACAGTGTTTAGACATTTCTTACTGGGCCTCAGTTTGTGACTTGCTGGATCTCATTCGGACCTCTGGTCATTACACTAGCCTGCCTATAAACTACCAATCTGTTGGTCGACACCCAAGTCTGCCTGCGCTGATTACAGACCTTAGAAAAGTTATCAGGCAGAGTTTCAGAATCCGTAGTCTGAACAGATCTCGAAGCTGCCATGACAATTGGCAATGTAGAAACGTCTGTGTGACAAAATGTTCATTTCTCAGTAACGGAGGAATGGGCTGGCCATATAAAAGTATTGGTGGCCTTGTTTTTGAAAGAGCTACACGGAAACATAAATAGTTTGAGAGGCGAAATCTTGCTGACAAATTCCCATTAAAGCAATGTATTAAAATTTTCAAAATGTTTATGTGGCGCCCCTGAATACATCAGGGTGCCACAGGGAACTGCATCCTTACCCAGGGTGCAGGGCCTACCCCCCATGGTTCCAGGTGCCCAAGAAACCAATGTCACTCCCATCTGCACCACAAAACTCAATCACCTCACATCAGACACTGCCAGACACACCAGGGGGGTTGGACTAACTGGAAATGGGCCAGACACTGGGGGACTGAGCAGACTGAAAGAGGGAGACTGAGGAGTTGAGAAGTAGGCTCCAAAGGGAGAGGAGCTGGGAGAGTGAGCTCCTGGGGAACTAGGGACACTGGTTGGGTCGCAAAAGGTGATCTTTGTCCAGAGGAGTCGGGGACTGGTAGCAGTCACATTGGACAAGGGTGTGACGGATAGGACCAAAAAAGGCCCAAAAAACTGACCGGTTCTGAGCACGACGGGGTACAGGACCCTAGGTCAAGAGCCAATTCAACATCCTGGCAATTCACCTGCAGGGGAGAGGATCTTCAAGGGCTTCCCTATGAGCTCAGAGGTTGAGGGCATCAGCACAACGAGAGGGACAGGGGTGTATCCAGACAAAGTAGCCTACTAAAGTCCCACGTGCCAGCCCTCAAGAGCACGACTACACTGTACATAGTGAGCAGGGCCCACAAGCCATGTGGACCAACAAAGGACAATAAATTGTGCACGGAGACAGGCTCCGGATCACTAAGTGACATTAGTGGGACCGCGTACTTGGACGGACTCACGGCAGAGGCAGCTGTACACAGAGACTTTGGTTTACCTACAGCGTGTGTGTCTTCTTTATAAACCTCATCCAGCACCATGACTACCCGCAGTGAGTACCCTGGTCCCCTGCACCCTGCTCTCCCAAATAACTACAAATACCCTGAGCCCGGGGCCTTCCCTACCTGAGGAGTGACTGACAGATTGCTGCTTAACACCATCTGCCCTGGTACTCCTTCAGCAGCGGCGGAACTCCCATTACCGCAACCCGCAGGTGGCATCACGAACTTATCCCCTGTATATATCCCCTTTTTACGGATCAAAGTGTCCGCCAAGCCGGGTCTGGACCCCCCCTCGAGCCACGATCCTCGATCCGAGCAGCCCGACTAACACCGGGCGATACATTTATTTTTCTGATTATCTCGTATTATATGAGATGTTTTGCAACTTCATTAATACACATTTAGATTGAAAAGGGAAAAAATAGAAATCATCTTAAATTTAGCCGTGAAATTAAAAAGGATAAAAAAGAAGTGACTCATGCAACATCTACCATACTGTCTAGAAGAATAAATCTACTGAGGGAAACCACTATTTTAAAGCGCCTGCTTCTGGTCCCCATTGACTTCTATGGGGACCAGCATCCGGGCAGCTATCAATTGATGATCAGAGGTCAATTCTGGGCCAGAACTTGGGTATCTGCGGGTCCGCTCATCAATAGTTAGGACTAATTTTATGGTCTTTTTCTTGGAGAATGTCTTTAGGTTGCACTACATTATTACTCTGTAAGACAAAGGCCCTTGGCAAAGTCCCCCAACATTATCTCAACATTCAGGGAAGCAACGGGAATAAAATAGGAGTAAAAACTGTCCACTTTTGATCTGGTGACAGATCCTCTTTAAGTATGAAACATAATTAGTCTAAAGTTTATTATTCATTTTGGTAATGTACAGATAGTAGCATTAGTTGAATCTTAAAAAAATGAATCTATGCCCAGTATAGTGGAAATGCAGCCATATATATGAGATTTTCTGTGCTCCTAAAAGTAAGGAGATGATTAGAGACAGATTAACTGACTGTCTACTATGTTTACCGCTATCTGTGCTGCCAAATACAGCACACTGAATTAAGTGGACCTTAACGTGAGTAGTGGGATTATGTGAATATGAGAAGAGACGGTATTAAATCTACAGTGTTAGCAGTTATTAATAAATCCAAGTAGGTAATCCTCTAGACGAATTACAGGCTGATCCTACTAAACTTCATCCAAGTAACATTTGTAAGGGCTAAGTTAATAACAGATTAGACCTGCCAGACAGTACAATACTGGACTAAGTATCCCCTTAGCTAAAAGTCAAGTGATATTTTATCACGTTTGTAAAATTCATAGAATTTACAAGTTTAGGGCTTATTCTCTCTGTAGTGTGGGAACTGATAATGATAATGTCACTGTAATGCCCTGGCCGGGTCAAGTAGTCACAAATAGACCCCTGCACAACACCTTCCCTCACAGGTGACAGCAGCCAACCTTTTAAACCCTAGTCACCCCCCCTCAGGGCTAGATGGACACACCAGGGGGCGGAACCAGGCGGTTGGACAGTCTGGACAGCCCGGGACAGGAAAACAAAAAGTCTAGACTAGATTCTGTCAGAGTTCAAGTTGGAGAGGAGTGTGGGCTGGAGCTGTGTGCAGCTCCGGCAGAGGCGAATACCCCAAATTGAACGGTGCAAGGGTAGGAGCCCTGGTGCCATTGGCTAGGAGGCAGACGGCGGTCTCCGTCTGCAGGAGCCGGGAAGACGGCTCGGTGGAACCGAGGTGGACCGGGACAGGGTTGTAGCCCGCCGGTACCGACCCAGGGAATTGACTCGGAAACCGGAGCACACAGGGGGGTACTCGGACCCTGAAGCCAGGACCAGAAGCGACTGGAACTGGTTAACTGGTTAACTGGTTAATTCACCGATTGAGGTCAGGACTAGAGGTCCTGTCCCACCCAAAGTCCCTATTAGAAGACAACAGTCCACCGAGGGGGATAAAAGGCCACCACCAAGGCTCAGAGATCCCATGGGCCAGCGTCTGCGGGCAAGGGCTCATTAGGCCACATCCAGCTGGGAGCGGACACCTGAAGTTGCAAGCACAGGCAGTCCACCATTCTAAAAAAGGTGCAGGAGAAAGACAGAGACCACCAGCCGGGTGGGGGAACCAGAACACAGCCGGCTGCGGGCACTGACCACCATCACCTTGGTTTACCAGAGACTCGCGTGTTTCCTTAATAGTGAGTACACCAGCACCCTGCGGTCGCCCATCTCCCTGAACCAAACCCCAACGGGTCCCGGGGCCACCATCCCTGCCCACAGAGGGGTTAACAACTTGCTGCACAACATTTCCCCCAGGTGCCCCGTAACTGCAGCGGTGGTGTCCAACCTCACCATGCACCGTGGGTGACGTCATGAATTTAATACGGCTCAGCCCGTACATATATGTCCTACATCCACCATCCCCCACCCTTTTCATTCGCAGTGTCCGCAGGATGCAGGACCCTCGAGCCACCCACTGGTAGGTCCGGATCCGAGCAGCAGCAGGCTGCACATCACAAGTAAGAGTGATAACAATAAGAATATAAAAGGAATATATGTTTTCCAATTTTGCTGATCAGCAGGACTGGCTGACCATCTTATGTATACGGTATATGGGCTGTACCCTGACAAATGTTGGTGAAAGGACAGAAGGATCCAGCTCTTTGAATCCTAAAGTCTGATCCTTTTGCTTTTTAGGCAGATAAGATGATATCAGAGGTGCAATGGAGTAACCAGAGTTCGGTGGGCCCTGCTGCAAAATTTGGACCTGGGCCCCCACCCCCACATGTTGGTCAGATGTATGCATACAGTATCATTGGCGTACCCAACGAGGGGCAGGGGGGGGCAGATGCCCCTCCTAGAACCAGGGGCACGGTGTAGTGGGCCGCTGTAGCTACAGCCGCTGCGCTCCTCAGCAGTGTGTGCATGCCCGACACACTAGCTGCAGCAGGAGGCAGCGCGCTGTGCCAGCTCTGCTGTGGGTAGTGTGCCCGGCCTGCACACACTGCTGAGGAGCGCGGTGGTGGCGGTGTCGGTGACCGCAGCTTTCTTCTTCCTATTCAAATGTATTTGCGTGTTTCAGACGTAAATACATTTGAACAGCGTGCCGGGACTGGGCCCTGCCCCCGACGTGCAGCAACGTGATGAGATCAGCACCTTGCTGACGTCAGCACAGTGCTGCGGGCGCCACACAGGATACATGAGGCAGCGGTAAGCGCTCCATGAAGGAGCTGAAGAGACAGATTTAATTAATGGGGATGAGTGGGGAGGGGCTGAGGACACATACCAGGGAACATTTGTGAAGGAACACAGCTTTGTGACAGGCAGAGGGGGAGTACTGTATTCCGTGGGAGGGGGGAGGCAGGAGTGTGTAGTGAAGGGGTAGTGTAATTTGTGTGCTGAGGGGGTGATTGGGGGGGCATTGTATTGTGTTTGGGGGGAGGGGTAATGGGGGGTGAATTGTATTGTGTGTGTGTAGGGGGTGATGGGGGGTGCATTGTGTGTGTAGGGGGTGATGGGTGGGTGCATTGTGTGTGTGTAGGAAGTAATGGGGGGTGCATTGTATGTGTGTGTGTGTGTTTGGGAGTAATGGGTGCATTGTATGTGTGTGTGTGTGTGTGTGATGTAGGGGGTGAGGGGGGGTGCATTATATTGTGTGTGTG
Source organism: Anomaloglossus baeobatrachus (assembly GCF_048569485.1). Classification (NCBI taxonomy): domain Eukaryota; kingdom Metazoa; phylum Chordata; class Amphibia; order Anura; family Aromobatidae; genus Anomaloglossus; species Anomaloglossus baeobatrachus. The sequence goes on from NC_134359.1 coordinate 202,201,090, forward strand.
TGTGTGTGTGTGTGTGTGTAGGGAGTAATGGGTGAATTGTATTTGTGTGTGTGTGTAGGGAGTAATGGGTGCATTGTATTTGTGTGTGTGTGTGTGTAGGGGTTGATGGGGGGTGATTTGTAGTGTGTGTGGGGAGGGGGTAATGGGGGTGCACTGTATTGTGTGTGTATGTGTATGTGTGTGTGTAGGGGGTGATGGGTGGGTGCATTGTATTGTGTGCGCAGGCAGGGGGTAATGGGGGGTGCATTGTATTGTGTGTGTGTGTGTAGGAGGTGATGGGGGTTGCATTGTATTGTGTGCGTGGGGAGGGGGTAATGGGGGGTGCATTATAGTTGTGTGTGTGTAGTGGGTGATGGGGGGTGTATTGTGTTGTGTGGGGGGGTAAAGGAGCGTGCATTGTGTGTGTGTGTGTGTGTGTGTGTGTGAGGATAATGGGGGTGCATTGTAGTGTGTGTGTGTGTGTATGTAGGGGCGCGGAGTCATTAATCGAGCTATAATTACATTTAATTGTCTTAAAATGTTCGTTTCATTCACCTTTTCCATTTTAATATTTTACAACCTGAACGACCATGGCTTGCCCCCCTAGTTTTGATCCTGGGTATGCCCATGTACAGTATGTATGTATACATTTAGCGCTCTAAATCCTATAAAGACATACAAGTTGACCCCCTCAATATGTAGTAATGCCCCCATCCTGTTCTAATGTACCCCATCCTGGGCTCCTTTCTGGTATATATGTCCCCCATCCTGATATAGTGTACACTGGAGTTCAAAATTAGAGAACAATGTATGATCACTTGCTTTTTTCAAAATTATGTAATCTAAATTGATCAACATTTGAAAGTTTTGTAAGATCCAAAGTTTATCAACATAAAACCTTTATTTTGCCTAAAATGTGATGATCATAATTAGAAAACAACAATTACTGTAGCCAGAGGCGTATCTAGGGGGGCTGGCGGGGCATCTGCCCCGGGCGCAGCTCTAAGGGGGGCACTGTCAGGCTCCCTGATGCAGTGCTCTGGGGGTCTTCCAGAGGCTGTGTGTTACCGCCCTCCATAGTGGCAGACAGTTATTCTCTGAGTCCAGCAGTCAAGGCTGCTGACAGCCGGAGTCAGAGAAAGTGTGGTGCGCGGCTCCCTGTGATCATTTGCATGGCCGGTGGCAGCTTTGTGCGACCTGTGCAGTGACACAGGGCGCTGGCCGCAGACATCACTGAGGGGGGGACCTCCCCCTGCCTCTGGCTCCTGCACATCACTTGTGAGATTGCAGCGTGATGGGGGAGGGGCCCGCACGACAGTGCTGCATAGAGCCATGTGCTCAGCCTGTCACCCTCCCGTCCTGTGCACTCAGGCCTGTGTGTTCAGCTCTAGCACCTCAAAGGAGACAGAAGAGGAGAATCAAGCCAGCTTTAACACATTAACCCCTTAGTGTCCGGCTGCTGCCTCCATCTTACAGGAGGAGGGCACGTTAGTCAGGAAATTGTGCTGCACCTGAGCAACTAAGCAGCAAGTATTTATATCTGAGCTAAGTGTGTATGTCTAATATATATCACCATATATCTAATGTATTAGTGACTTCAATGTTCAGTGTATGTGTGCTGTATATGTACAGTGTGTGAGTGCTGTATAGAAGGTGTGAGTGCTGTATAGAAGGTGTGAGTGCTGTATAGAAGGTGTGAGTGCTGTATAGAAGGTGTGAGTTTTGTATAGAAGGTGTGAGTGCTGTATAGAAGGTGTGAATGCTTTATAGAAGGTGTGCGTGCTGTATAGAGGGTGTGAGTGCTGTATATAGGGTGTGAGTGCTGTATAGAAGGTGTGAGTGCTGTATACAGGGTGTCAGTGCTGTATACAGGGTGTCAGTGCTGTATACAGAATGTGAGTGCTGTGTATGGCTTGTGTGAGTGCTGTATATGGCGTGTGAGAATGCTCTGTACAGGGTGTGAGTGCTGTGTACAGCATGTGTTAATGCTGCATACCGATTGTGAGTGCTGCATACAGGGTGAGTGCTCTATACAGCGTGTCGTGTATGTGAGTGCTGTGTAAGGCGTTTGAGTGCTATATAGGGTATGTGAGTGCTGTATACAGCATGTTGCATATGAGTGCTGTGTACAGCATGTAAGTGCTGTGTACAGCGTATGAATGCTGTATACAGCATGTCACGTGTGTGAGTGCTGTATACGATATGTGAGTGCTGTATATGATATGTGAGTGCTGTATATGATATGTGAGTGCTGTATACAGCGTGTCGCATGTGAGTGCTGTGTACAGGGTGTGAGTGCTGAATACAGCGTGTCGCGTGTGTGAGTGCTGTGTACAGGGTGTGAGTGCTGTGTACGGCATACAGTATGTCCAATGCATGTGTACTGCATATGGCCAGTGTGTGTCGTGTGCAGTATACAATATGACCAGTGTGTCAAGACTGTGTGCAGTATACACCCATTGTGTGAGTACAATGTGCTGTATGCTGCCAGTGTGTCAGAGTTGTGTGCGGTGTATAGCCAGTGTGTCATGGCTGTGTACAGTATACGGCCAGTGTGTCATGGCTGTGTGCAGTATATGGCCAGTGTGTCATGGCTGTGTGCAGTATACGGCCAGTGTGTCATGGCTGTGTGCAGTTTACGGCCAGTGTGTCAAGGCTGTGTGCGTTATATGGTCAGTGTGTTATGGCTGTGTGTAGTATACAGTCAGTGTGTCATAGCTGTGTGTGGTATCTGATCAGTCTGTAATGGCTGTGTGTAGTATACGGTCAGTGTGTCATGGCTGTGTGTGGTATATGTCCAGTGTGTCATGGCTGTGTGCAGTATACGGCCAGTTTTTCAAGGCTGTGTGCATTATATGGTCATTGTGTTATGGTTGTGTGTAGTATACAGTCAGTGTGTCATGGTTGTGTGCGGTATATGATCAGTCTGTCATGGCTGTGTGTAGTATACGGTCAGTGTGTCATGGCTGTGTGCGGTATATGGCCAGTGTATCATGGCTGTGTGCGGTATATGGCCAGTGTATCATGGCTGTGTGTAGTATACAGTCAGTGTGTCATGGCTGTGTGCGGTATATGATCAGTGTGTCATGGCTGTGTGTAGTTTATGGCCAGTGTGTCATGGCTGTGTGCGGTATACAGGCAGTGTATCATGGCTGTGTGCGGTATATGATCAGTGTATCATGGTTTTGTGTATTATACGGTCAGTGTGTCATTGCTGTGTATAGTATACGGTCAGTGTGTTATGGCTGTGTGCGGAATATGGCCAGTGTGTCATGGCTGTGTGCGGTATATGGCCAGTGTGTCTGATCGGCCAGGATCCGGCACCTGGCACTTTTGCCAATTGGTTGTTTTTAAGGGAACCTGTCAGGTGCAATATGCACCCAGGACGAGGAGCATTTCTGGGTGTATATTGCTCATCCCTACCTAACTGTCCTTGTATACACTAGCATAGATAACGAGATCTATAGAAAAAGTCTTTCTAAAGATCTTATATCGTATGTTAATGAGTGAGGGGACTAGTCCCCTGGGCGTTACTTCCCTGGCTAGTCAGCTCCATTAGCATGTTAATACGCCACTGTGGGCCCCTGTGGGTATGCTATCATGCTAATTAATACACAGCATCAGAAGATGATGTCACCTCTCCACTGCTGTTGCCGCCTGATGCTGGATTTTGGCTCAGTGCACATGACCCCGGAGTTTCAGTCATGTGCACTACTTCAGTTTGAAGCCAGGACGCGTACACCTGGCTTCATAGTGCGCATGCCTTAAACTCCGGGGTCATGCGCACTGAGCCGAAATCCAGCGTCAGGTGGCGATAGCAGCATCGCATACGATAAAACATCTTTAGAAATACTTTTTCTAAAGATCCCTTTATCTATGCAAGTGTATACAGGGACGATTAGGCAAGGATTAGCAATGTGCACCCAGATCTGCTTGTGGTTCTGGTGCATATTACACAGGTTCCCTTTAAATATCGATGACAGCAGTAGACGGCTAGAAGGCTCAATTCCAGATCTGCTCTGTCTTCTGATAGTGGCCGCGGCTGGGTTCTGCATATCTGTTCCCGTGCTAATCGATGAGGCGGATGTGCAGTACTTGGCATAATTATGCTCACATGACCCTCCACTCTTGCCAATGGCATGGGGGAATCCTGAATGTGTGCAGAGCATGCTTTGTGAGAATTCAGAAGCCTGCAGTCACCTAGAGTGACTGCAGACTTTCATCATAAAAAATTAAAATTAAGCTTTGAAGCATAATGTTAACAACGTATAATATACTCACTGTCAGGATTCAGCTCCGCTCGCTGTTTCCAGCAGTCATCACATTGCCGCACCACTCATATGCAAGTCTCATAGTTAGTCATGTGACAATTAGTGTCTCTTTCTACTTCTATTTTTCAGTAAAGATTGAGAGAGTTAGGCTGCCACACGGGGATTACTGCGAGTCCTCGCATGACACTCTGCTCACGCTCGCAGCACAGTGGGAGCCGAGGGTCATGCGACTGTGGTCCGATCATGCGATCAGACCACAACTGCAGTGGGGAGGGCCGGCGCTTTGGAGGTGAGGGCCGTAATCTTTCTCCCTCACTCCTCCATTGCCAGCTGATGCGAGAATCGTGCAGTGCGATGTTTCTCTCACTCCATAGACTTGTATGGGTGCGAGTGAAACAGGCTCGCATTACACTCACAGCATGCTGAGACTGTTTTCTCTGTCCGATTAGGGCTGAGAAAACAATTGCTTATGGGAGCAGACACATAGAGTAATATTGGTCCAAGTAGAATGCGATTTTATCGCATCCCACTCGCTCCGTTTTTTTTTTTCTCACTGTGTATGCTACGCCTTAGGAAGAGCAGCTCGTCTGCACATGACTAAATTTGCAAATCATATATAAACATGACGACTGCCCAAACCGCGAGGCGGGGAGGGGGGGGGGGGGCGCCAAACAGGATTCTTGCCCCGGGTGCCAGAAAGCCTAGATACACCTCTGCTGTAGCACAGAGAAAGATTATAAGTATATTTTCTCAAAGTAACAACAGTCACCAATCAGTACGAAGTGTAGCGGCCTTTGCTGTGAATGACTTCAGCACATCTGTGGCCACAGGACATCACTAGTTTCTCACACTGCTCTGGTACGATTTTGGTCCACTCTTCTTCCAGTCTCTTGAACAGTTTTTTCACTGTTATGGGTTTCTTGGTCATAAATTTGTCTCCAAGGATTTTCCAGAGGTTTTCTATTGCGTTTAGATCAGGACTCTGGGCTGACCATTTTATTGTTTCAATGTTTTCTGTTTTAAGGAACTGCTTTACCCATTTTGCTGTGGGACAGTGGGCATAGTCCTGCATGAAAATTGCTGACTGATTGAATGATGAATGCAAGTAAGGAACCACGTGTTGAGAAGAACTTTCTGATACACACTTGCATTCACTCTGCCATATAGCTGTATGAGAGGTCCAACTCCTGCTGCAGAAAACATTCCCCAAATCATGACACTTCCTCCACCACCTTTCACCGACTTCTTAATACACTCAGGCACTCTGACGCAGATGAAAGCTTCCAGGTTCTGTGTTTGGCCTGCAGCGTGTATCACACAACCCAATGGATCTCTGCCTTTGTACAAGGTTTTGGAGCTTATTCCCCCTACTATGTTTACATAGGCCATACCAGTCCTAAAGTCTATGTGAAGAATGATTGTGTGAAGATGGGCGATAGTTACAATAACTTTTTGTGCCCAAGTTTTGCTGCTCTGAATCAGTCTTTACAGAGTTTGTCGACAAACATAATGTTTCCCATCAGATCCAAATAAATTAAACTTGCTTTCATCACTACAATGAACTCTGGACCAATTTGCCTCTGTCCACACAACATGCTCCTCCCCAAAGGTGAGTCTAGCCTTTTGATTCTTTCTGCTAATCAGAGGTTTGGTCACTGCAGACTGGGCGTTCAGTCCAAATGCTCTTAAATGTCGTGACACTGTATGACAAGGCAGATCTTTACCCTGTTCAGTGCTGAACTGGAGAGCAATTCCAGCTGCAGTGTTGAAACGATTACCTATTGGAGATTCTCCACATTAACCTGTCCTCTCTTGTATATATCATTGGAGGGCAACCAGCCTTCTTGGGGGACTTGAAAGAATTTGTGATGGTGTGAAGATGCAATATTCTTGAAATCACAGTCTTGGAGCAAACAACTTCTCTTGCGGGTCACCCCTTTGGCTTTCATCTAGACAACCTGCTGCCGGAGGGTTTCAGTCACTTCCGATCGTCACACAATTTTTGCAGTCAGTGGAACCTGGAAAGTTAGGCTGCCAGTTAGGGTTTGTCAGATAATTAAGGAAGTTAGCACCAGGTGCCAGATTAACACCAATAACTTGCAGGTATCTGAAAGTGTTCTCCAATTGTGATCATTGTTCTTTTTCATTTATCTCATTTACATTTTTATTTTATTATGTGTTTCACAATACGTTAAATTTATGAAATAAGCTTAAAATAATGCTAGTTTATTCATGTTAGGATCTAATCATATAGCACTACACAATGACCTTAACATTTAGGAAATTGTGTGTTGTTCTCTAGTTTTGAGCTCCAGTGTATATGTCTTCCTTTGGTACATATGTCCCCATCCTGGTATATCTGTCTCCCATCCTGGTTTATATGTCCCTCATCCTGGTATATATGTCCCCTCCTGGTATCTACTGTCCCCCTCCTGGTTTACGCTGTCCCCATCCTGGGCTCCTCCTGTTGTGAATGCCATCTGTGTGGGTGTTGTTCTGAAGCTCCCTCTGGAGGCCAGGAATGGTAGTGGAGCTAAATCTGAGCAATTGACTCAGACAGGTGGCAGTGTTCATTGGGAGTTGGGGAAATCCTATTGCAGACAAGTCTGGTCTATATAGGAGAGCACTTCCTGCCCGGCTGACGCTAGTTATAATTGCGGTCTCTGTTCCTGGCCTGGAGATTTGTCCTTCCCTGTATCCCTGAGCAAGACTTCTGCAGATAAGTTTCTGTTTTGCCTTGCTTTCTTGTTTACACTTTAGGGTGTTGTTTTTCCTTGTTTTGCTGTGTATCTGTTTTCTTGCAGGTGAAGCTTTGTTTCATTTGGTCTGTGAACATGGGGGTTTCCCCTGTGCTGGCTTTCCTGCAAGAAAAGGGATTTTTATCCCTGTCTGATTTGACTATTTGTTTTTCTGTATTTTGTGTTCTTTTGGTATTTTGTTTCTCCCATTATTTACAGGGGTACCTGATATAGGGGGGGGGGGGGGAGGTCGTATGACCTCCAGGGCCTTTTTACTATCAGAAGTTTGGTATTTTTCTATAGAGATTTTGCACTGACCACAATCAGTTCCTTTCCTTTGCTTTGTATCAAGTTAGTTGGGCCTTGCCTTTGCCAATTCTATTTTTCCTATCTGAGTATTGTGTTTTTCTATATCACCATAGTCTTTATATGTGGGGGGCTACCTACTCCTTTGGGGACTGCTGTGAGGCAAGGAAGATTTCCTCATTTTATTCTGTAAAGCGTAGCTAGTTTCTCAGGCTGTGACATAGTGTCTAGGTTTTTAGGAATTCTCCATGACTACTTCGAGTGTTGTCTGATAGTCAGGGGATTGCGGTCAGCTTAGGTTCCAACTGCTCCTGTTTCTTGGTGTTTTTTCACCAATTGGTGTTTTTTGTAATCTTCCATGGTTACCGGATCATAACGCCCTCCTGCATATACTGTCCCACTCTTGGGGTATGCTGTCACCCTTCTCGTATCTACTGTCCCCCTCCTGGGCCCCTCCTGGCATATATTGTCTTCCTCCTGGTATATATGGTCCCCCTCCTGGTATTTCCTGTCCACCTCCTGGAGCCCTCCTGGTATATACTGTCCCCATCCTGATATCTACTGTCCCTCTCCTGGGCCTCTCCTGCTTTATACTGTCCCACTCTTGGTATCTACTGTCCTCCTCCTGGACCCCTCTTTGTATATACTGTCCCCCTCCTGGTATATATTGTCTCCCTCCTAGTATCTACTGTCCCCCTCCTGGAGACCTCTGTGTATATACTATCCCCTTCCTTGGGCATTCCTAGTATATACTGTCTCCCTCCTGGTATCTACTCTCCTCCTCCTGGGGCTCTTCTGATATAAACTGTCCCCCTCCTGGTAAATATGTCCCCATCCTGGTAAATATGTATCCGTTCTGTCTGACGCAAAAAAAACCATTGTAATCATCCTCCCTGGCTTCCACATTGCACAATGTCCTCCTGTGTTGCCAGCGCGCAGTGGCGGCAGCTTTCTTCGGCAACGGTGCTATGGCAACGCATGACATCATTGTCACGCACTGGGACTCAAATGAAAGTTTATGGCTTCTGTGTTTGGCCGGCAGCATGTATCATGGTACAGTGACCAATGGATCTCTGCCTTTGTAGAAGGATTTGGAGCTTATTCCCCCTATGTTTACATAGGCCATACCAGTCCTGCTGTCCATCTGAAGAATCATTGAGTGAGTATCAGCAATGGTTACAATAATTTTTTGAGCCCCAGTTTTGCTACTCTGAGTTGATGTGCAATTCTATTTTAGACTTCTGCCATTTTTTCTGTACCACAGCATTGTGGAAAAAACTCATTCTTTCAGCAAGGTATCTGATGTTATTGTCAAATCTGATGCTTTCTATTTTACTGGGCAAAGATGTGGAAAAGCAAAAGTCAAGATCTTTGACATTTTTTCCCTGACTTTCTGAGTGAGTTGGATTATCGCCTTCCACCTTGCCATTTCTTAGTAAGGTGCCCAGCCAGAATTGCATGTGATGACACAAAGTAGTATCTCTGTGGGATCTTGTTTGCTTTACCAGCAGGTTCCCTATTACATTTTATAATTGTACTGACACACTGCTTTTGGGTAACATATTTGAGAATTAAGCTACTGCCTTCAATTGTGTGACCTTTGGGACATTGTGGTGAAGCTGTTGGTGTTTATTTGAAAGCCTAGAAAGTAGTGAAGGGCGGACCCAGACTGTAAAAGTCTGGCTTTGCGTGGATTTAAATGTACCTGACTGCCAGACCCGGGTCCGGAATTCTCAGGGAATTCCAGCTAATGATCTGTGTCCGGCAACTTGGGAAGTAAAAAAAAAAATGGAAAAAAAAGAAACCAAAAGTAATACTTACCGAGTCTCTAACGCGGCTGTAACTGCTTCTAGGGCTAATCCATATGCACTGCTTTCCCTTCCCACTGGCCGTCCTGGCATCTGTGATTGGTTGCAGTCAGACATGCCCCCAGCCTGTATTACAGTATCTGGCTGCTTAAAATCACATACCCCGTCTGCAGGTCTATATCGTGGTGTAAAGCTAAATAATTAATTAAAAAAATTGGCTTGGGGGTTCTCCCATATTATGATACCCAGCACAGGTAAAGCACATGGCTACAGACTGCAGCACTCTGCCGTGTACTTATCTTGGCTGTGTATCAAATTAAGAGGAACTGCACGCGACTTTAAACTAAATATTTAAATAAATAATTTTTAAAAAATGCTGTGCGATTCCTCCAATTTTGATGCCCAGCCATGATAAAGCCAGACAGCTGGTTGCTGGTACTTTCGGGCTGGGGAGACCCATGCTTATAGGGCCCCCCAGCCTAAAAGTAGCAGACTGCAGCTGACCAAGATTGTCACATCCATTAGATGCAACAGTCCCGTTACTTTACATGGCTCATCCTGATTGCATTGGTGCGGTGGCAATCAGCGTAATAAGGGGTTAATAACAGCTGCCACTAAACCCTAGGTTAGTAATGAGAGCCATCTATGAGACCCCCCAGTACTAATCTGTAAGTAAAAATAAATAAACACAAACACTCAAAAATCCTTTATTTGAAATAAAATTTAAAAAAAAACACACCCCTTTATTAACCTCCAAAGCACCCAGGTCCGACGTAATCCACACGAAGTCCCACGACGATTCCTGCTCTGGTACATCTGAAGGCACAGCTCACGGCCACAGTACATGACTGTAGGCTGTAACTTCAGGCAGAGAATGAAGGAGCTGTGCAATGAGCAATGACATCACTCAGGTTGTTTCCAGTCACAGCTGGAGGTTCCCACGGTTCTCCACCTGTGATTGCAGGTAACACGACCTCAGTAAACTCAGGTTCACAGACCTGCATCTCCTGGCAGAAAACAGTGTTTTTGCCAAGAGATGCAGATTTGGTATTAAAATTTCTACACCATATTCATGCATCCAATCTACAACTCCTCGCAAAAAAATGTATCACTACAGCATCATAGTGCATGAGGTTTTAATGCTTTTTTGGCAGGAGATGTAGATTGAGTGTATATATATGGTGTAATTATTTTATCACAAAATGTGTCAGTAAGGAGACAGGTTTTGTAACAGAGAAAAACATGCTTTGGCAGAACAGAACTGTACATAAGCAAAATACCTTGTGAAGATACTGGTGGAAGCTTTTTCTATTTGTGGCCCTTTGCTTCTGTAAACTTTTGTAACGTGACTAGAGATGAGCGAACAGGCCATGGTTCGGCTCAAATTCGGTTCGCCGAACGGAAGTCTCGTTCGAGTTCGGTTCGGCGAACCGGTTCAGCGAACCGCTCGAACCGCATAGGACACAATGTGTAATACTATTGTATGTTCTGAGGATTTCGATTGCGTTAGGGCAATGACAACAGAGACGAGTTCTTGGTACAAGATGTTATATAATATGTCACCACGGTAGATACACAACGGGAATAAACACAGTAAAACAACACACAAAACGGAGCGAAGGGGATTCCCGGGGCCACGCACCGGACTCCCCCAGGGAGACCACCAGAGCGAACCCCTGTACAGGGACTGTCCGGCAATCAACCCCGGAAGGCCTAAATGTGCGGCAGCCGGTACACAAGGGGCAAGTGGTATAGTCCAGGAGTGTCCGTACGGGATGATTGTCCAGAGTGGTTACGAACCGGGCAGAGTGCTGATCAAAGACGGCAGACGGAGTCCGGGCACAGCTTGAAGAAAACCGGGTATGGTCCAGAGTCGGTCGGTAGAGTTTCAGGAGAATCCAAGGCAATCAGGAAGTAGAAACAGCAAAGCAGGAGCACACAGCAAGCAGTATACTCAGGCACTGGACTGGGCTGAGAGGCGGCCTTTTAAGCAGCTGGACAGGAAGTAGGGCAACAGAACCTTAAACTCCATGTTAACTGAGGGCAAGCTCATTCAAAAGAGAACTGGAAAACCTGGAAACCTGACATTACTCCCCCCCCCAGAGACGGCCTCAGGACGGATCAGGGCCCGGCTTGTCCGGGAACCGTCGATGAAACTGAGCGATCTTCCGGGGTGCCCGAATGTTACCCACCGGTTCCCAGGTATCGTCCTCGGGGGCGTACCCCTGCCAACGTACCAGATATTGAAGCCGACGACGATGGAGCCGGGAGTCAATAATGTCCTCAACCACGAACTGCTCCTCGCCGTCGACCATCACAGGCGGAGGAGGAGGCACAACACGACCACGAAACGTATTAGGGGAGACAGGTTTGAGGAGAGACACATGAAAGACCGGGTGTACCTTTAGATGGTGCGGCAACCGTAGCCGACAGGCCACAGGGCTCACGATCCCGGTGATCTTAAACGGACCGATGAATTTTTGTCCCAGCTTCTGCGAAGGAACACCCAATCTCAGGTTTTTGGTGGATAACCATACAGAGTCCCCTACCTTGTACATGGGTGCCGGTTTCCGGTGAGTGTCTGCCGACCTCTTGTAACGCTCCTGGGCCGTAGCCACAGTGTCCTTTAGAACCTCCAGATTCTGTCGAAGCTCTGTCAATCTGTCCTCCACCGCCGGCACCGAAACCGCAACCGGTGACCTAGGCAAAACATTCGGATGATAACCCAAGTTAGCAAAAAAGGGCGTTACCTTAGTGGAGCTGCTCTGAGTGTTGTTATAGGAGAACTCCGCCAACGGAAGCATCTTCAACCAATCGTCTTGGAGATGGCTGACATAACATCGAAGGTATTGTTCCAGGGTTTGATTCGTCCGTTCGGTTTGCCCATTTGTCTGAGGATGGTATGCAGAAGACAAACAGACATCAATCTGGAGTGCCGTACAAAAGCCCTTCCAGAACCTAGACGTGAACTGCACGCCCCGGTCAGAGATGATCTCGTCTGGTACCCCATGCAATCGGAATACGTTCTGGATAACCAAATCCACTGTCTCTGCGGCTGAGGGAAGACCGGTACACGGAATGAAGTGAGCAGCTTTAGTCAATCGATCCACCACCACTAAGATGGTATTGTGCCCGCCTGAGACTGGCAACTCCACAATAAAATCCATGGAGATAGACCCCCAAGGGCGAGATGGCACGGGTAACGGTTGGAGGAGTCCCGTAGGAGCCACACGAGGGACCTTGCACCGGGCACAAACCACGCATGAGTGGACATAGTCCTTTACATCCTTTAGACAGGTAGGCCACCAGAAAAAACGGCTCAGAAATTCCTGCGTCTTCTGTACCCCCCTATGACCAGCCAACACGGAGTCATGGACCAACTTGAGAACCCTAAGTCTTACGGCCTCCGGGACATAAATGCGTCGCTCTCTCAACCACACACCATTCCGAAGAACAAGAGTTACATCATTCGGGGGGGCAGCAAGAAATACGTCACCATCATAGGCCAGCTTGATGTCCTTCCACAAGTCCTGGTCCTGGATTACTCCAACGAAATTGGCATCCGATAACACGGTCTGAGACGGGGTTCCAGGCACGGAGTCCACGGCGTGGATTCGGGACAAGGCATCAGCTTTCCCATTACGTGAACCTGGACGGTATGTAACGACAAAATTGAATTGGTTAAGAAATAGGCTCCAACGGGCTTGCCGTGGAGACAGGCACCTGGCAGACTTAAGAAATTCCAGATTACGATGATCTGTGAGTACTATCACTTGCTGCGCGGCTCCCTGTAAGTGGTGTCTCCATTCCTTGAAAGCGGAAATAATCGCTAACAATTCCTTGTCCGCAATGTCATAGTTCCTTTCTGCAGGGGACAACCGGCGGGAAAAGAAAGCACACGGATGTAAGAGACTCTTGTCCCCAGTCCTTTGAGAAAGGATGGCCCCTAATGCGTAGTCGGAAGCGTCGACTTCCACGATAAAGGGAAGTGCGGGATTCGGATGTACCAATATAGGCGCTGAGGTAAAACAAACCTTGAGACGATGGAAGGCTTCCTGGGCCTGGGCGGACCACACAAACTTCTGTCCTTTCTTGGTTAACAGAGTGATGGGACGAACGATTTCTGAAAAATTACGGATAAAACGTCGGTAAAAGTTGGCAAAACCGACAAAGCGTTGTACCTCTTTGACGTTACCCGGTTCCGGCCAGTCCAGAATTGCTTGTATCTTGCCAGACTCCATGTTCAGTCCCTGAGGAGAGATGACATACCCTAAGAATTGTATCTGTGAGCAATGGAATTCGCATTTCTCCAGTTTAATGTACAGGTGATTTTCCCTCAGCCGGGTAAGTACGGTCTTGACGTGCTCCTGGTGTTCCTGTAAGGAATCAGAAAAGATTAGGATATCGTCCAGATAAATCACCATGAATTGGTCCATGATATCCCTAAAAATATCGTTAACTAGATGTTGGAAAGCCGCGGGAGCGTTACAAAGTCCAAAAGGCATCACTAGGTACTCAAAATGTCCATACCGACATCGGAACGCGGTCTTCCACTCGTCTCCGGGACGTATGCGAAGTAGATTATATGCCCCACGGAGATCCAATTTGGTGAATATTTTTGCCTGTTGGACCCTCTCCAATAGCTCAGGAATCAACGGTAACGGATACCGGTTCCGGATGGTTATTTTATTCAGTTCCCGGTAGTCAATACAGGGTCTCAGAGTCCCCTCTTTCTTTTTCACGAAAAAGATGGGTGCCCCTGCTGGTGAGGTAGACGGGCGAATAAATCCCTTGGCTAGGCTCTCATCAATGTATTCTTTTAGTGCTTCTAGCTCAGGTGCCGCCAACGGGTAGACATGGCCAAACGGAATCTCCGCCCCTGGAAGTAAGTCTATGGGGCAATCATACGGTCTATGCGGGGGAAGCCGATCGGCTTTTCTTTTGTCGCATATGTCAGCAAAGTCATCATAAACCGGGGGTAGAACAGGTACCTGTACAGTGCCCTCCGCATTCGGTGTTACTGGAACCGGAACAGTTGGACTAATGGTCGGACCACTCTGCGGTGGGAAGGTTATTTCCTTAGTTTCCCAATCGATGACCGGATTCGTAGACCGTAGCCACGGAATACCTAAAATAATCGGAAAATGAGGAGAAGAAATTATCATGAAAACAAGGGTCTCCTGCTGACCTGGCTTCATCACGCATTCTAGCGGTACTGTTTCCCGATCCACTGGTCCAGAGCTTAACGGAGATCCGTCTACCGTCTCCATGGTAACCGGTGAGGATCTTTGCTGAGTCCGGATACCGTGTTTCCTGGCAAAAGAGGAGTCCATGAAATTTCCCCCTGCCCCAGAATCTATCATTGCAGAGGTAGGTATTAGATGCCCCTCCCACCGGATCTGAATGGGGAGCGAGCAATGGGTATATTTCCCTTCTGAGTCCTTCGGTGAGGTTGACATTACAGTCAAGGGAAATACCGCATCCAAGTGCCCACTTGCCTCAGAGATATCGGACTCTGCGTCCGTGTTGTCACACTCTGCCATGGCTGCCAATACCTTATTTGGGCGATTCGGACGTTTCGGGCAGTCGATCAAGAAATGATCCGATTGACCGCAATAGAAACACAAACGCTCACGGAGCCGGTGTTCGCGACGTTCGTTGGTCTCTCGCTTTTGCAGAGAGTCCACTTGCATAGGAACGTCCTCGGCCTCCCGTGGTGTCCTGAGAGCGGGTTCTCTAGAAGGAAACGCAAAGTTGTTTACACGGTTTACAGCTGCCCATTTTTCCTGTCTACGCTCCGTCAAGCGGGTATCAATACGCACACAGTGCTGGAGAAACAGTTCAAACTCCCCTGGAGATTCGGAACGAGCTAACTCGTCCTTGATGGTACCGGACAAACCTTTTCTGAATACAGACAATAATGCATTGTTTCCCCAGTCGGTGTCTACCACTAACCTCTTGAACTCAGTGGCGTATTCAACGACAGAACGCTTTCCCTGACGTAAGGAAAGGAGAGCCGATTCAGCGGTAGCACGGCGATTCGGATCATCAAACATTTGCGCCATTGCGTTCAGAAAGTCATCCAGGTGATTTAAACGGATGTCCCGATTCTCTATCATAGGATTAGCCCAAGCCAGTGCTCGTGAGGTTAATAACATGATTATACATAACACTTTGGACCGGTCAGAACGGTAATAATCAGCATGTACATCAAAAAACAGTATACATTGGTTCACAAATCCACGAAACTGACTACGATCACCATTGAAACGGAATGGGGGTAACCTAGGCATACCGGCAGCTGATACGGACGTAGTGGGGACGGCTTCCTGAGCCTCCACTCTGACTTGCAAATCCTGAATAGCCGGACCCAGTACCTGGTGATCATGGCCCAGCTGTGCCTCCACATCTCTGAGTTTAGTTTGCACCGCCTCCATCTCCTGCTGCAAGGAGTTGATCATGGAAAAGAGCTGATCTACTCGTGTCTCAGTCATTGCCCCAGCGAAATCCTCTTAGGGCCTGAGTATAATGTAATACTATTGTATGTTCTGAGGATTTCGATTGCGTTAGGGCAATGACAACAGAGACGAGTTCTTGGTACAAGATGTTATATAATATGTCACCACGGTAGATACACAACGGGAATAAACACAGTAAAACAACACACAAAACGGAGCGAAGGGGATTCCCGGGGCCACGCACCGGACTCCCCCAGGGAGACCACCAGAGCGAACCCCTGTACAGGGACTGTCCGGCAATCAACCCCGGAAGGCCTAAATGTGCGGCAGCCGGTACACAAGGGGCAAGTGGTATAGTCCAGGAGTGTCCGTACGGGATGATTGTCCAGAGTGGTTACGAACCGGGCAGAGTGCTGATCAAAGACGGCAGACGGAGTCCGGGCACAGCTTGAAGAAAACCGGGTATGGTCCAGAGTCGGTCGGTAGAGTTTCAGGAGAATCCAAGGCAATCAGGAAGTAGAAACAGCAAAGCAGGAGCACACAGCAAGCAGTATACTCAGGCACTGGACTGGGCTGAGAGGCGGCCTTTTAAGCAGCTGGACAGGAAGTAGGGCAACAGAACCTTAAACTCCATGTTAACTGAGGGCAAGCTCATTCAAAAGAGAACTGGAAAACCTGGAAACCTGACACAATGGGAGGCAATCACAAACACATAAAAACACCTAGAAAACACCCTCAAAAGGTGTCCAAAAGGTGACATACAACTCACAACACAACACAAACACAGGGAAAGTGACAAGAACAAATTCTCATGCGAAAACAAAACAGCTTGAAGAGGAAAAAGAGGACGAGACACAGATATAGGCATGGCATGCCCTTCTAAAATCATGCAAAACACCGCAAGGGTTACTTCAAGCGGCAGCACTTGTGCCCCAGTTGTACACTTCACAGGTAGATTTGCATCAAGCACATTCAAAAATACGCCATCCTTAACTGTCCCCAGGATGACACCGGGGTAGGTAGCAAAGTCTTTGCTGAACCATGACTTGTTCATCTTGGCTCCTTTTTAAAAACACTGCAAGCAAGGGTTACTCCAAGCGGAGTCTCCCTTTTTTCCAAAAATTGGGCCACACACACACCCACCCCTTCAGTGGCAGCACTTGTGCCCCAGTTGTACACTTCACAGGTAGATTTGCATCAAGCACATTCAAAAATATGCCATACTTAACCATCCCCAGGATGACACCGGGGTAGGTAGCTAAGTCTTTCCTGATCCCAGCTCTGTTCATCTTGGATCATTTTTAGAAACACTGCAAGCAAGGGTTACTCCAAGCGGAGTCTCCCTTTTTTCCAAAAATTGGGCCACACAGACACCCCTTCAGTGGCATCACTTGTGCCCCAGTCGTACACTTCACAGGTAGATTTGCATCAAGCACATTAAAAAATGCGCCATACTTAACCGTCCCCAGGATGACACTGGGGTAGGTAGCAAAGTCTTTGCTGAATCATGACTTGTTCATCTTGGCTCCATTTAAAAAACACAGCAAGCAAGGGTTACTCCAAGCGGAGTCTCCCTTTTTTCCAAAAATTGGGCCACACACACACCCACATACACTTCATAGGTAGATTTGCATCAAGCACTTTCAAAATCCACAAGCATTTACTCTCCCCAGGATGACACAGGGGTAGTAAATTCCTTGTGGATCCATGACTTGTTCATTTTGATGAACGTCAGTCTGTCCACATTGTCACTGGACAGACGCGTGCGCTTATCTGTCAGCACACACCCAGCAGCACTGAAGACACGTTCAGAGACAACGCTGGCAGCTGGACACGACAAAATCTCCAAGGCGTAAGTGGAGAGCTCTGGCCATTTTTCAAGATTTGAAGCCCAAAATGAGCAAGGCTCCATTTGCAAAGTCATGGCATCGATGTTCATTTGGAGATACTCCTGTATCATCCTCTCCAGCCGTTGACTATGTGTCAGATGGCTATGTGTCTCTGGTGGCCTTGCAAAGGATGGTCTAAAAAAATTATGAAAAGGTGCAATAAAATTGCTGTTACCAGCACCAGATACGGTGCTGCTGGTACGGGTAGACTGTTGAAGATAACGAGACTGTCCCATGTTTGTCAAGTTACAACTGGGAGATTCCCTGCACCAGGGTTGTTTGGTGGAAAAGCCGAGCTAAGATCGAGTAACAGCTTTTGCTGATACTCCTGAATACGTGCGTCCCTTTCTATGGCTGGAATTATGTCACAAAATTTGGACTTGTACCGGGGATCTAATAGTGTGGCAAGCCAGTAGTCATCATCACTTCTAATTTTGACAATACGAGGGTCATGTTGGAGGTAGTGCAGCAAGAAGGCGCTCATGTGTCTTGCGCAGCCATGCGGACCAAGTCCACGCTGTGTTTGTGGCATAGAGGTGCTAACCGTTCTTTCTTCCTCTGACATCTCCCCCCAACTTATTTCAACTGAAATTTGACCAAGGTCTCCCTCATCCGCTGAGTCTTCCATTTCCATGGACAGTTCGTCCTCCATTTCTTCATGTTCTCCTGCACCTTCCTCAACATTTCGCCTACTACCATGTGCCCTTGTTGATCCCTGTCCCCCATGGTTCCACGCCTGCCGCGTTGATGATGATGAACGTCTGGACCTTGGTGATGTTGTTGTCTCTTGCGCATATGAATCCTCCTGTAATTCCTCCCCTTCCTGTTGTCCCACCCCCTGACTCCGAATAGTGTTTAGCGTGTGCTCCAGCATGTAAATGACTAGAATTTTCATGCTGATAATGGCATTGTCAGCGCTAAACATATTCGTCGCCATGTCGAAACTGTGCAGAAGGGTGCATAGGTCCTTGATCTGAGACCACTCCATCAGGGTGATCTGCCCCACCTCTGCATCTCGTTGGCCCAGGCTATACGTCATGACGTATTGCACCAAGGCTCGACGGTGCAGTCACAGTCGCTGTAACATGTGGAGAGTCGAATTCCAGCATGTCGGCACATGGCATTTCAGGCAATAAACCGGCAGGCCGAAAGACTTCTGGAGCGATGCAAGTCGCTCAGCAGCGGTGGTTGAACGGCGGAAGTGAGCAGACAGTTTTCGTGCCTTGTTCAGAAGGCACGAAAGGATAGTGTGTTAAAAATTGCTGGACAACAAGGTTCAACATGTGAGCCATACAAGGCACGTGTGTCACCTTGCCCAGGCGAAGGGCCGCACCTGGGTTTGCAGCATTGTCGCACATGACCTTACCAGGCTGCAGGTTGAGTGGAGACAGCCATTTATTAAGCTCAGTCTCCAGAGCTGCCCACAACTCAGCCGCTGTGTGACTCTTATTTCCAAGACAGTTCAAGCTAAAGACCGCCTGATGCCGTTGCGCTCTGCTGCCAGCATAGTAATGAGGGGTGCGTGATTCCTTCTGCGCAGTTAGAATGCTGGTGGCCTGACCAGGCAGGCTTGGGGCGGAGGTGGAGGACCCAGACGAGGTGGAGGAGGCAGAAGCATTGGCGGAACTTGGTCAGACAGAGGATTGACACACAAGTCGTGAAGACGGCAAGACTTGTGCAGCAGACCCTTCACCATCTATCACCATAGTTACCCAGTGCCCAGTCAGCGACATGTAACGTCCCTGTCCATGCTTACTGGTCCAAGTATCGGTGGTGAAATGCACCCGTTCACACACAGAGTTTCTCAAGGAAGCGGTGATGTTGTGTGCGACATACTGGTGTAGCACAGGCACACCTTTCTTAGAGAAGTAGTGGCGACTAGGCATCTGCTACTGGGGCAAAGCGACAGACATAAGGTCTCTAAAATCCTGTGTGTCAACCAGGCGGAAAGGCAGCATTTCGGTAGCCAAGAGCTTACAAAGGGATAAAGTCAACCTCTTAGCTTTGTCATGAGTTGCAGGAAATGGCCTTTTATTTGTCCACATCTGAGCGACAGAGATCTGGCTGCTGTGTGTAGACGGTGGCGAGAAGGGTGTCACTGAAAAAATGCAGGTTTGTGAGGAAAGGGCAGGCATAGACATGATGTTGCCTTCATGCAACGTTGATGCTATCGATGTCTGAGAGAGCTGTACACACGCACTTGTTTCCCCTTCCAAACCAACTGACGACCTACCAAGCAAACTGCCTGTTGCGGTTACAGTGGTGGAAGTTGTGCGTGGAAAACCAGGTGTGACAGCTGTCCCCACAGTCCTAGAAGATGAAGAGCGCGCGGATGCACTTGAAGGGGCAGGCGGTGGATGGTTCGCTCCGCTAGACCGCATTGCAGCACGGTGAGCTTCCCACTGGGACATATGATATTTATTCATGTGACGATTCATGGAAGAAGTTGTCAAACTGCTGAGGTTTTGCACTCTACTAACAGAATCACTACAAATTTTATAGATCACATGATTTGGGCGATCTTTTGCTATGTCAAAAAAGGTCCAGGCTAGGCAAGGCTTAGAGGGCATGCGACCTGCTGAGCCCCCCCGACTAGTGCTCAGAGGCAGAGTGGTGGCTCAGGATGCAGTTGTAGACGTGCTGCCAGTACTACTCCTCTGTCCAGGAAGGTGCAAGGTAACTTCGTTGTCAGTAGCATCTTCCTCCACCGCCTCTGTTGACCTCCTAGAGTGCCTGACTGTGGGTTGACAGTAGGTGGGATCTAGAACTTCCTCATCAAGCGTTGTGTTTGCACTCCCCTCACCCTCAGACCGAGACTCTTCCTGACGTGAACCAATATTTAAGTTGTCATCCCAATCTGGTATCTGCGTCTCATCGTCATCAGTATGTTCCTCATTGTCTAAACCAACAGGTGTTACAGTTTCTGAATAAGGGTCGACATTATGCTCAGAAACTTGGTCCTCACGGCCTGAATCAGAGTCACAAAGGTTCTGGGCATCACTGCAGACCATTTCCTGGTCTGTACTCACTGCAGCTTGGGAGAAGACCTCTGATTCCCAGGCTATAGTGTGACTGAACAGCTCTGCAGACTCAGCCATCTCAGTTCCACCATACTGTGCAGGGTGGATGGAGACTTCAGAGCTGGGAGAAAGCAAGTGTGATTGGGATGACAACTCAGAGGACTGGTGTTTTTTGGATGCGGTAGTTGAGGTGGTGGAGAGGGCACTTGTTGGACCACTTGAGATCCATTCAAGCATTTTCTTTTTTTGGCCATCATCAACCTTTGTTCCAGTTGTTCGTGTCCATAAAAAAGGGAGCACATTGGATTGTCCACAGTAAGAAGTAGACATCTTACTTTTGCTGGAGGATGGTCTATCTTCAGAAGATGTTAATGGAGCTTTGCCACCTTCCCCATGGACAAACCCTTGTTTTCCTTTTCCAACACGCCTCTTCCCCTTTCTACCAGCATCTGTCATTTTGCCACTCATTTTGATTGCGACAAGATTGTGCACTTAAAATGTGGTAGTAAAAATTGAGAGGTGGTGTAGATTGCAGCGGTGGTCTAGCTTTATTAACAGCAGAATAAACAATAACTATCCATGACAATGCAACTACGGCCCTTAAACTGGCAGCATAGTTTGCTATTAGAATGGCTTAGTAGCAATGAGTTTCAGTGTGCAATGCAGAAGTGCCGCAAATATCTCTGCACCAACGGGACAATAATGAAGTCCAACAGCCACTTTTAGGATGCCACTAAGTTTCCTCAGTTTTTGCTAGTATAATAGCTTAGTAACAATGAGCTTAAGTGTGCAATGCAGAGGTGCTGCAAATAGATTTGCACTAGTGGGACACTAATGAAAGTCCAACAGCCACTTTTAGGATGCCACTAAGTTTCCTCAGTGTTTGCTAGTATAATGGCTTGGTAAGAATGAGTTTGAGTGTGCAATGCAGAGGTGCTGCAAATAGCTTTGCACCAGTGGGACAATAATGAAGTCCAACAGCCACTTTTAGGATGCCAGTAAGTTTCCTCAGTGTTTGCTAGTATAATGGCTTAGTAACAATGAGCTTGAGTGTGCAATGCAGAGGTGCTGCAAATAGATTTGCACTAGTGGGACACTAATGGAAGACCAACAGCCACTTTTAGGATATCACTAAGTTTCCTCTGTGTTTGCTAGCATAATGGCTTAGTAACAATGAGCTTGAGTGTGCAATGCAGAGGTGCTGCAAATAGATTTGCACTAGTGAGACAATAATGGAAGTCCAACAGCCACTTTTAGGATGCCACTAAGTTTACTCAGTGTTTGCTAGTATAATGGCTTAATAACAATGAGCTTGAGTGTGCAATGCAGAGGTGCTGCAAATAGATTTGCACTAGTGGGACACTAATGGAAGTCCAACAGCCACTTTTAGGATGCCACTAAGTTTACTCAGTGTTTACTAGCATAATGGCTTAGTAACAATGAGTTTGAGTGTGCAATGCAGTGGTGCTGCAAATAGCTTTGCACCAGTGGGACAATAATGAAGTCCAACAGCCACTATTAGGATGTCACTAAGATTCCTCAGTGTTTGCTAGTATAATAGCTTAGCAAAAATGAGTTTTAGTGTGCAATGCAGTGGTGGTGCAAATAGCTTTGCACCAGCTGGACAATAATGAAGTCCAACATCCACTTTTAGGATGCCACTAAGTTTCCTCAGTGTTTGCTAGTATAATGGCTTAGTAACAATGAGCTTGAGTGTGCAATACAGAGGTCCTGCAAATAGATTTGCACTAGTGAGACAATAATGGAAGTCCAACAGCCACTTTTAGGATGCCACTAAGTTTACTCAGTGTTTGCTAGTATAATGGCTTAGTAACAATGAGCTTGAGTGTGCAATGCAGAGGTGCTGCAAATAGATTTGCACTAGTGGGACACTAATGGAAGTCCAACAGCCACTTTTAGGATGCCACTAAGTTTACTCAGTGTTTGCTAGTATAATGGCTTAGTAAAAATGAGCTTGAGTGTGCAATGCAGAGGTGCTGCAAATAGATTTGCACTAGTGGGACACTAATGGAAAGCCAACAGCCACTTTTAGGATGCCACTAAGTTTACTCAGTGTTTGCTAGTATAATGGCTTAGTAACAATGAGCTTCAGTGTGCAATGCAGAGGTGCTGCAAATAGCTTTGCACTAGTTGGACAATAATGAAGTCCAACATCCACTTTTAGGATGCCACTAAGTTTACTCAGTGTTTGCTAGTATAATGGCTTAGTAACAATGAGCTTCAGTGTGCAATGCAGAGGTGCTGCAAATAGCTTTGCACTAGTTGGACAATAATGAAGTCCAACATCCACTTTTAGGATGCCACTAAAGCTGGTGTCACACATAACGACGACGACAACGACGTCGCTGCAACGTCACCATATTCTGTGACGTTGCAGCGACCTCAACAACGACGTCGCTATGTGTGACACATAACAACGATCAGACCCCTGCTGCGAAATCATTGCTCGCTCCTGAATGCTCGAAGTCATTTTTTGATCGCTGCTATCCCGCTGCGCCATGCTGATAAGCTGATAATCCTTGTGTTTGACACCGCAGCAGCGACGCTACGCTACGTCTGAAACCACACAACGACCGTCGACGTCGCTATGATCGCTGCTCCGTCGCTGCTTTTTCTAACATGTTTGACAGCTTACTAACGATCATCGATGGTCGCTGCTACGTCACAGAATATGGTGACGTTGCAGCGACGTCGTTGTCGTCGTCGTTATGTGTGACCCCAGCTTAAGTTTCCTCAGTGTTTGCTAGCATAATGGCTTAGTAACAATGAGCTTGAGTGTGCAATGCAGTGGTGCTGCAAATAGCTTTGCACCAGTGGGACAATAATGAAGTCCAACAGCCACTTTTAGGATGCCACTAAGTTTCCTCAGTGTTTGCTAGTATAATATTGAAGGAGATGTACCTGGCTCAACCACTCAATAATAGTAGGTGCTCTGGAGAAAAATCATTTAATATAGAGAAATATATACTCCGGCACTAAGACGAAAAATGCGAAGAAGAGTCCAATATGATGCTCAAAAAAACGTCTTTATTATAAAAGTATATTTTGTCCAACGTTTCTACCCATTTAGGGTCTTCTTCAAGGACTAATATATAATAACAGGAAAAGAAAAAAAGTACAGTGTCAAAACAACATATTGTACTACATTGTTACATAATAACTGTAGATATTACATATACACGGGAAAGAAGAAAAAGAAAAAAGGCAAGCTCTTCTTGCAAAAAACAAATTATTACGGAACAAATGTGCATGTATATATATACCTACACACATACATATATATCCATGCATATACGCACATACATATCCATGAGCATTACATAAAGAATGTATATGAGAATAACCCACGGGTACATAACAATAAACACAAGTGAAACAATCCTCCCCTAGGGGATCGAGCATAATGTATTCATACAAGGTCTGAGGACTGAAAGTCACGACATACCTATGATAGATGCTATTTAAGGTACATGAATGAGCACCATAACATGTCTGGTGAATCAATTATAGATGTCCATACAAGGGTACTGAAAGGCGAAACATGAAAAGTCAATCTTATGCAAAACCATGAAAGAGAAAACGGATAGTAGGGGTAGTGTATAGGGTATACCTAAGACACTCTGATGACCAATGTTAGGAATAGGGCATCCGTTCAGGTAGACGGAGGGACCTCAGTGGTTCTGAAAGAAGGGGATGTGTATATGTCACGGCCGGGCGGTCGGGCAGACCCAGGAGGTGGATCCACTGGACCGAACTCTCTGAGATGGTGGTAGGGAGTCCGGCAGCTGAAGCACTGATGGGCAGTAGAACAGTCCGTGCAAGTGAAGGCAGCGGAGGAGTCCCAGGGACCACGGAGTCACAGAAGGTGGTCTTGGTGACGTAGCTCAGGTTCGGAGGCTGAGGTGATATCAGGCGGGGTCCGGAACCTCTGGAGCAAGATGACGGGTCACCGCAGGGATCCGGGATGGTACGGACTGTCAGATGGCAGACGGACAGCGTGCGGGGATCAGGACACGGCAGACTGGATGGCGAGGCAGGTACGGCTCTACAAAGACAGATAGGTGAGTACAGGCACATAAACACCAAGAGACCTGACTCCTAGCTCAGGGAACACGAAGATCAGGCCCCGCCCCCTTGGACAATGACCCCCTATATACCCTGTACCTGTGCAACCTCATTTCCTGTTAATGGACGCTGGCCCTTTAAGAAAGGGTCAGTGACCGCGCGCGCGCCCTAATGCGCATGCGCGCCGCCCGGGTGCCAGAAGCCAGGGAAGGAGGCTGCGAGGAGGACGCAGGGGAGCCGGCCAGGTCCAGGGAAGCTGTCGGGCGCCGGGATCGGGGGCCCGGAGCCCTGGGACGGACGGAATCCGGTGACTGGGGAGCGGAGAGCGTGGCAGGTGAGCCGGGGAACGGGGGTGAGGACCCGGGGAGCGTGACAGTACCCCCCCCCCCCACGCCCCCCTCCCCGCAACCGGGACATGAAGGCACGGATAAGAGGAGTGCCCACGTTCTCCCTGGGCTCCCAAGACCTATCCTCAGGACCATACCCTTCCCAGTCCACCAGGAAGAACTGTCGACCTCGTACGGTCTTCATGGCCACGATATCCCTTACCGCATAGATGTCATCATCGGCAATAGGAGGAGGGGCCGGACTGGCAGCAGCGGAGAAGGGACCAAGGACAACCGGCTTGAGCAGAGAGACGTGGAAGGAGTTGGGTATCCTCATCGTGGCCGGGAGCTGTAGCTTGTAGGATACCTCATTGATCTTGCTGAGGACCTTAAACGGCCCGATGTAGCGAGGACCCAGCTTGTAGGAAGGTATCTTCAATCGGATGTACTGGGAAGCAAGCCAGACCAGGTCACCAGGAGAGAAACACGGAGGATCCAGACGTCTCTTGTCAGCGTGTTTCTTCATCCGCTGGGAAGCGCGCCCAAGGGACGCTTTGACAGAGTCCCAAATGGTAGCAAAGTCACGAACTGCAGTATCAGCAGCCGGGACATCCGATGAAGGGGATATAGGCAATGGGACGGCGGGCTGGAGTCCGTAAACAACATGGAAGGGAGATTCGGAGGATGACTCACTGACGTGGTGGTTATGGGAGAATTCAGCCCAAGGCAGAAGCGAGGACCAGTCGTCGTGATGGGCGTTGACATAGTGACGTAGGTATGAGGTCACGATTTGATTGACCCTCTCCACTTGGCCGTTAGACTGAGGATGGTAAGAAGAAAAGTCCAGAGTCACTCCCAGGTGTTTGCATAGAGCCCTCCAGAAGCGGGAGGTGAACTGAGTTCCTCTGTCGGACACTATGTGGGATGGAAAGCCATGCAAGCGGAAGATGTGCTGTATATAGGCTTCCGCGAGTTCCTGAGCAGAGGGCAGTCCGGCCATAGGAACGAAGTGGGCCATTTTGGAGAATCGATCAACCACGACCCATATGACTGTGTGCCCGGAGGATAATGGCAAGTCCGTAATAAAGTCCATTGCTATGTGTTGCCACGGGACTGAGGGTATCGGTAAAGGCAGAAGACGGCCATGGGGCAAGTGTTTGGGCGTCTTGTTCCTGGCACAGGAGGAGCAGGCAGAGACAAAAGCAGCGACGTCCGTGCGAAGGGATGGCCACCAGTAATGGCGTACAATCGCACCCCATGTTCTCCTCTGACCAGCATGCCCGGCTGTTTTTGAGGCATGACCCCAGTGTAACACTTTTTGCCTGTCGGTATCGGAGACATAGGTCTTCCCGGGCGGTATCTGGGCTAGGGTAACAGGGGCCACCGGAATGATGTTGCTAGGACAGATGATGGGTTGGGTAGTCTCTTCCTCCTGCTCCATGGGCATGAAAGACCTGGACAAGGCATCAGCACGTACATTCTTGTCCGCGGGTCGGAAGTGAAGCTGAAAGTCGAACCTGGCAAAGAATAAGGACCACCTGGCTTGCCGTGGGTTCAGTCGCTGAGCGGACCGCAGGTATTCTAGGTTCTTGTGGTCCGTGTAGATGATCACGGGATACACTGCACCTTCCAGGAGGTAGCGCCATTCCTCCAGTGCCAGTTTGACTGCCAAGAGCTCTCGGTCCCCGATGGTATAGTTGCGTTCAGGCGCTGAGAAGCCCTTGGAGAAGAATCCGCAAGTCACCATCTTCCCGGAGGAGGACTTCTGCATGAGCACTGCTCCGGCTCCTGAGGAGGAGGCATCCACCTCCAAGGTGAACTGGCGGTTCAACTCCGGACGGTGAAGTACAGGCGAGGAAGCAAAAGCCCGCTTCAAAGAGCCAAACGCGGCGTCGGCCGCAGGCGACCAGTCCTTTGGATTTGCCTCTTTCTTAGTCAAAGCGGAAAGTGGAGCAGTCAGAGCAGAGAAGTGAGGGACGAATTGGCGGTAGTAGTTGGCGAATCCCAGGAAGCGTTGGATTGCCTTCAGTCCAGAAGGGGGAGGCCAGTTGAGAATGGCGGAGACCTTCTTGGGATCCATCTGCAGTCCAGTCTCAGAGATGATGTACCCCAGAAAGGGGAGAGAAGACTGCTCAAAGACACACTTCTCATACTTTGCGTACAGACGGTTCTCTCTTAGTCGTCGTAGAACCAGCTGTACGTGCTCTCTGTGGGTTGGGAGGTCCGGAGAGAAGACAAGGATGTCATCTAGATATACTACCACACAGGTGTAGAGGAGGTCTCGGAACACGTCGTTCACCAGTTCTTGGAAGACGGCAGGGGCGTTACACAGGCCGAAGGGCATCACGCAGTACTCATAATGTCCATCGCGCGTATTAAACGCGGTCTTCCATTCGTCACCAGAGCGGATGCGCACCAGATTGTAAGCACCCCGAAGATCCAGCTTGGTGAACAGACGAGCTCCTCTAAGCCGGTCAAACAATTCGGGGATGAGCGGCAGAGGGTACTTGTTCTTAACAGTGATCTGATTCAGACCCCGGTAGTCGATGCAGGGACGTAAATCGCCCTCTTTTTTCTTGACAAAGAAGAAACCTGCTCCAGCAGGAGAGGAGGATCTCCGAATGAATCCCCTAGCCAGGCTCTCTGAGATGTAAGTCGACATAGCCCTTGTTTCGGCTGGAGATAAAGGATATATCCGTCCTCGTGGTGGCGTTGTTCCAGGGAGCAGGTCGATGGCACAATCGTAGGGGCGATGTGGCGGCAGTACCTCGGATTCTTTTTTATCAAAGACATCAGCAAAGGACCAATAAGCCGAGGGCAGCCCCGGTAGGTTCTCAGGAACCGGAGGTCGTCGGATGGGTTGTGTGGATTTTAGGCATCTCTCATGACACGAAGCACCCCAGCGGGTGATTTCGCCAGTGCCCCAGCTGACTGATGGTTCGTGAGTCCGTAACCATGGAAGGCCCAGCAGGATCTGATGGGACATGTGCGGAAGGACGTAGAAGGCGATGTTCTCGGTGTGAAGAGCACCGATGCGCAGTTCAACCGGCCTGGTGGTCCAGGAGATGGTGTCAGAAAGGGGTCTCCCATCCACAGAGGCAATCACCAGGGGCTTGTTGAGTGGGATAACAGGCACCTGGTATTTGTCCACGGTGGCTTGCTGGATGAAATTGCCTGCTGCCCCGGAATCAAGATAGGCCTCAGCCGTGAACCGCGTCTCTCCCGTTGTCACTTGCACGGTCCATGTGACCGGATCAGAGAGAGTCCCAGCACCTAGGGTGGCCTCTCCTACCAACCCTAGGCTTTGGAGTTTCCCGGCCTTTCCGGACAGGAACGGAGGAGGTGTGTGCCCTCACCGCAGTAAAAGCAGAGACCCTGGGCAAGCCGCTCTGCTCTACGTTGTGCAGACTGACGCACTCGGTCAATCTGCATGGGCTCGTGGACGGGACTCCCAGCTGTTGATGACTGAGGTACGGAGGGCTTCTGAGGAGGAGATGAATGCCGTAACGGGCGTCTCTCACGAGATAGCTCTTTGGAGCGCTCCTGAAAACGTATGTCCACACGAGTTGCTAGGGCAATCAGGGCATCTAGGGTGGAGGGCACGTCCCGACCCGCCAACTCATCCTTGATGCGACTCGAGAGTCCCTCCCAGAAGGCGGCTGTTAGGGCCTCATTATTCC
The DNA here is from genome assembly GCF_048569485.1 of Anomaloglossus baeobatrachus. NCBI lineage: Eukaryota > Metazoa > Chordata > Amphibia > Anura > Aromobatidae > Anomaloglossus > Anomaloglossus baeobatrachus. The sequence goes on from NC_134359.1 coordinate 202,229,651, forward strand.
ACCCGAGTTCTGAAGCCAAAGTGCGAAAACGGATGGCGTATTGGCCCACCGTCAGTGTTCCTTGACGTAGGCGGAGGAGTGATGAAGCAGAGGCAGAAGCGCGTCCCGGCTCGTCAAAGGTGCTGCGGAATGCCTGCAGGAACTGTTGAAGATCCTTGGTCATGGGGTCCTCCTTCTCCCACAAGGGGTTCATCCACGCCAGCGCCTCGCCCTCTAGGTGGGACATTATAAAGGCGACCTTGGCTTGGTCGGAGGCGAACAGATGTGGCAGCTGCGTGAAATGAAGGGAACATTGATTTATGAAGCCCCTGCAGGTCTTGGGATCTCCAGCATAACGAGGAGGTGACGCCAATCGGAGTCGGGAAGCATCTGACGAGGTTGCCACTGGTGCGGGGGCCATGGCTTGCCTGGCGGGGGACCTGGGTGCCGCAGGCGTCATTGATGCTTGTAATGTGTACAGGCGGGTGTCCACGGAGGTCATGAATTGCAGCATGCGGGTCTGGACTTCACGCTGGCGTTGGAGTTCCTCTTGCAGAGCCATGAGTGCTGCAGCGGGATCCATGGCCTGATCTTACTGTCACGGCCGGGCGGTCGGGCAGACCCAGGAGGTGGATCCACTGGACCGAACTCTCTGAGATGGTGGTAGGGAGTCCGGCAGCTGAAGCACTGATGGGCAGTAGAACAGTCCGTGCAAGTGAAGGCAGCGGAGGAGTCCCAGGGACCACGGAGTCACAGAAGGTGGTCTTGGTGACGTAGCTCAGGTTCGGAGGCTGAGGTGATATCAGGTGGGGTCCGGAACCTCTGGAGCAAGATGACGGGTCACCGCAGGGATCCGGGATGGTACGGACTGTCAGATGGCAGACGGACAGCGTGCGGGGATCAGGACACGGCAGACTGGATGGCGAGGCAGGTACGGCTCTACAAAGACAGATAGGTGAGTACAGGCACATAAACACCAAGAGACCTGACTCCTAGCTCAGGGAACACGAAGATCAGGCCCCGCCCCCTTGGACAATGACCCCCTATATACCCTGTACCTGTGCAACCTCATTTCCTGTTAATGGACGCTGGCCCTTTAAGAAAGGGTCAGTGACCGCGCGCGCGCCCTAATGCGCATGCGCGCCGCCCGGGTGCCAGAAGCCAGGGAAGGAGGCTGCGAGGAGGACGCAGGGGAGCCGGCCAGGTCCAGGGAAGCTGTTGGGCGCCGGGATCGGGGGCCCGGAGCCCTGGGACGGACGGAATCCGGTGACTGGGGAGCGGAGAGCGTGGCAGGTGAGCCGGGGAACGGGGGTGAGGACCCGGGGAGCGTGACAGTATATCAATAAGGGGTATTGTATGTTATATCCTGTAACTGATCACTTCCCCCAAGGGGCATACCTTCCTGGTGAAGCTAATGCGTCTGTTTCTGAAAGTCATAGAAAAACTAATCCTGTGTATGAAAGATCATATACGTGTCAACATTGGGAAACATGTAACAAGATGTAAAGCACGTATTCCTCTGGAGGACATACCTCACGGTAAATCCAATCTGCACCAGGGGTCCGGGACCACGGTTCAGGTCGGGTTAACCAGTATAGGTAAATGGTTCATACTGCGTGAAAAAATGTACAAGTTAATCAGAATTAAAAATCTGATGTAAATACTTCTGAGAATTTAGACCAAAGTGGGAGTGAAGTAAAGTTATAGTTACCATATACGTGGGAGTGGGTCTCAAAGATACTAAAAGAGTAGGGTGAGACTTAAATGGACAAGAGGATGACCTCACCGTTGTAAGTTTACCGTACAAACGTTATGTTGTATCCACCTCAAGTTCATGGGTGATGAGCATATGCTATAGTCAGAAACAAATACATACACATTACATGTAAGGTGATGATAAAGGGTGTATGACACTACCTCTAATGAACAAACGATTACTCTAACTGTGTCAGAGACACCATCATACCTCATAAAATGGCAACTGTTGTGGAAATGGTGCGGCTACCTGCAGGGCTTATGTGTGATAGGCAAACATGGAGATATTGCTGAAATGATGACAACAGAGCATATGGGTAAGCTTACTAGTACATAAGAATCACATGTGGTATATAAAGGTAGAGAGACATAACTGACCTGTTAGTATATGCATAACATTATAAGGAGGGCTGGCCAAAGGCTCTATAGAGGGGTAGAGAAAAGGGAATAAATGAAAAACAATCCTCCAATATAGATTGTAGTGGAGACCGTGTAACATACCTGTGTGTGAAATGGTGACCGCATGTAGGGTGCCGGACGCCATGTTAAGCAAATACAGAGTATTTATGCTAGTGGAAGCGTCAGCTTCCAGTGCAGGAGGACGGCCTGTGACGTGATTACGCCCGCAGGCGTGATGACGTGATGCCCCGCGCATGCGCGGTAGGGTCAAACGCCGCGAAAGCGGCGTCAGACCCGCGCATGCGCGGAAGGCAAAGTCCACACGCCTGCGTGTGAGCAAGGTGAGAAGGAGAGTGTGTAGAAATGCTCCGAGCATGCGCGGTATATAACGCCACCCAAGGCGTATCCGCGCCTGCGCGGTAAGCAGACACACACGCGCGCACAACGAAGGTGTATAATCCTACGCGCGTGCGCGTAGGGACCCATGGCCGACGCGCGCCCAACGGGACAGGGCGCCATGGTGGCACAAAGCATCGCGGGCGCGCGAAGGACAGGAGCGCCCGCGCACGCGCAGTGAGGGAAGAGCTGTCATAAGGGGATAATACAAACCGCAGTGAGAGTGCTGGACACAGATCATAAGTGGTGTGCTGGGTGAAATTACATTCAGGTATTGTGAGTAACCTAAAAGAGAAAAAAAGGAATATAAGAGTTATAATAGTATAAACCCATATAATAAAAGGATTATGTAACCACACTGTAATACACTACCAACAAATCAGTATGTCAAACACCAGAGGAAGAAACCTAAAAAATCACATCGTATTCCCGGTTTAATCCATGGGGTTCCAAAGTTCTCAGAGTGTGAATCCAATATGCCTCGCGTTGTTTGAGAATCTTTATCCTGTTCCCGCCCCTTCTAATGGGTGGTACATGTTCGAGGATCTGGAACTTAAGTTGTGCCACTGTATGTCTAAACGTGACAAAATGGTGTGGAATGGGCAACAAGATTTGTTGACAACGGATCGTAGATTTATGCTTATTAATACGGTCCCGGACATGTTGGGTGGTCTCCCCAACATATCCGAGACCGCAAGGACACTTAATGAGGTACACCACAAATGACGAGTCACATGTCAAGTAATCTCGAATCTGAAACACCTTACCGGTATGTGGATGGGTGAATGTATCACCCCGGGTTAAATTGTTACATTGTAAACAATGTAAACAGGGATAATTGCCAACTTTGGGAGTACCCAAAAAGGTTTGTCGTGTCGTTCTGCTAGAAGACCCTATGTCGGCCCGTACCAGATTGTCCCGAAGATTCTTAGGTCTCTTGTAGCAGAATAAGGGAGGTTGAGAGAACTCGGAGACGGTGGGATAAGCGGTTTGTAATAATGACCAATGCTTCATAACGCTACCTTTAATGAGTGGTGAAAATGGATGGTATGTATTCACACACGCTACACGAGGCATACTAGATCGGGTTGTGTCTAGTCGTGATGTGCGATTATTTGCTATGTGGGCAGGATAGCCCCTGGCAATGAACTTCGAGCCCATTTCTTGCAATCTCAATGCCCGTATCTCAGGATCTGATACAATTCTTTCTACTCGCTTGTGCTGTGATATAGGGAGAGCTTTCTTGGTGTGGGCTGGATGACAGCTGGTAAAGTGAAGAAGACTATTCCTATCGGTGGTTTTCACAAAGAGGTCCGTATCAATGTGACCCCTAGGAGAAAGTTGTACCAGAGTATCGAGAAAGCTTATCGAATGAGGATCATGGTGTATGGTGAAAGTGAGGCCAGATCTATATGTATTGATCTGTTGGAAAAATTCATCTAGCGTGGAGACATCGCCGTGCCAAATCATAAAGACATCATCGATGAATCTTTTCCACATCATCGAGTGTTTTTTCCAAAGGGGGTTCCCATATATGTGAAGGGCCTCAAAATGCGCCATATAAATGTTCGCATAAGGGGGTGCCATGTTAGAACCCATCGCTGTGCCCCTACGTTGTAAAAAGAATGAATCCTCAAAGATGAAGAAATTATTCTCCAATATAGTGTGGATGAGATCCATACAAAAGGATTGTTGAGCTATAGTGAGGGTGCCTTGTAGTTCAAGGAACCAATCTACCGCCTGTATTCCATCTGCGTGTGCTATGCTGGTATATAGACTATTGACATCTAGTGTGACCAGTAAACAGTTTGATGGAATGTCCGTGAGTGAGCGCAAATGACCAAGAAAATCAGAGGTGTCTCTAAGATATGAAGGTATGGTATGAATCAGAGGTGTTAGAATTTTGTCGACAGTGATGGCTAATGGGGACAATACAGAATCTGTGGACGCAACAATAGGACGGCCGGGTGGTAATTGTAGATTCTTGTGGATTTTGGGCAAAGTGTAGAATACTGGTGTAACAGGGTCAGTTTTGATTAGAAATTCCGCCAGTTTATTATCTATGCTCTTTTGTGATAAATGGTAATCCAGTAGGTCTTTAATCTTAACCTGGATATCTCTAGTTGGATCCCTGGAGATAGGAAGGTAAGTGTCGCTGTCCTGTAGCTGTCTAAAGCTGGTGTCACACATAACGACGACGACAACGACGTCGCTGCTACGTCACCATTTTCTGTGACGTTGCAGCGACGTCCCGTCGCTGTCGCTGTGTGTGACATCCAGCAACGACCTGGCCCCTGCTGTGAGGTCGCCGGTCGTTGCTGAATGTCCAGCTTCATTTTTTGGTCGTCACTCTCCCGCTGTGACACACACATCGCTGTGTGTGACAGCGAGAGAGCGACGAAATGAAGCGATCAGGAGCCGGCACTGGCAGCTGCGGTAAGCTGTAACCAGCGTAAACATCGGGTAACCAAGGGAAGACCTTTCCCTGGTTACCCGATGTTTACGCTGGTTACCAGCCTCCGCTCTTGCTGCCAGTGCCGGCTCCTGCACTGTGACATGTGGCTGCAGTATGCATCGGGTAATTAACCCGATGTATACTGTAGCAAGGAGAGCAAGGAGCCAGCACTAAGCAGTGCGCGCGGCTCCCTGCTCTCTGCACTGTGACATGTAGCTGCAGCACACATCGGGTTAATTAACCCGATGTGTACTGTACCTAGGAGAGCAAGGAGCCAGCGCTAAGCGCGGCTCCCTGCTCTCTGCACATGTAGAACAGCGACGTTATGATCGCTGCTTCTGCTGTGTTTGACAGCTAAGCAGCGATCATAACAGCGACTTACAAGGTCGCTGTTACGTCACCGAAAATGGTGACGTAACAGCGACGTCGTTGTCGCTGTCGCTTAGTGTGACACCAGCTTAAGGATTTCCGAGACGTAATAGGTTTTATCCAGAACCACTATCGCACCACCCTTATCAGCTGGTTTAATGACAATCTGGGTATTGTCCCTCAGAGTACGTATGGCCCTATGTTCCTCCGGTGTGATATTATTCCTTACTCTATACTCACCCTTCTCAATGGATTTTAACGTCCTATCAATGTCTTTGGAGACCAATGAGATGTAAGTCTCCACTGGATGATAATGTCTAGGTGGATTAAATCTACTCAATTGTCTAAGGTTGAGACTACATAAAGAAAAAGTGCCAGAGGTGTTATCTGTATTGGATATAGACATGTCAGTGTCAAAATTAGAGAAATGGGCTTTCAGGCGTAGGGCTCTGTAAAATCTTCTAAGTTCCTGGTCTAATTGGAATGAATCAAATGCTGGAGTTGGGCAAAATGTGAGGCCTTTTTGTAAAACCTGTGTCTCTATGAAGGAAAGATTGTACGAAGAAATATTAAACACTAGATTCGTCATACCTGAGAGCGAGTCTGTACTCGATATGGTGTGAACGCCTTTCCTCTTCCCCCGCCGGGTCGCCCTCTTGTGGATTGTCTCTGTTCTAAAAAATGGGACGGCCGGGAGAAGAAGGAATCACTGTCCGAGCCTGAGGAGGCCGAATATCGTGAGGGACCCGAGGGTCCTGCTGGTCGTCTGGAGAAATTATCCAATGATCGCCACCTGTAGACTCGGTCTCTGGAGTAGTCCTCCTGGTCACGGACAAACTTTAGGCGCTTCCTTTCTTGTAAGGTCTTTCGAAATTCTGAAATGGTGTCCTGAGTCTTCTTATGGATTTTATCCCACTCAGTGCTTGGTAGACTGTTAGTAAGTTGGTCCTCAATGGAGCGAATTTTAGGTCCAAGTTCCTCTATCTCTTTTTGTAAGAATTCTATGGTCAAAACAATAATGTCCATTGAGCATTTATTTAAAATGCTCTCAAATTTAGAGCAATAATCCGCATTCTCAGAAAAAAGTGTCGGTCGAAGGGATACCCTCAAACCCCTCGGAATACGCTGTACCTTGTGGTATTGTGCCAATGTGGCACAGTGTAGTTCGAATGCGGTCCGTTTTCTAAGCTCTTTCTCATAATCGCGGGTGCGAACTTCTTCTGAAAGTGTTGACAGAAAAGAGTCCGGAATTGTCACTCTCGACAAAATGTCAGTGACTTCAGTCGCTCCATAAGAAAAAGTTGAAAAAGACATGGAAAAAAATGTATATAAAAAATGAAGAAACCGTATGTGGGTAGGTGGGGGCACAGGTCAAAAATAGACTGTATTGAAGGAGATGTACCTGGCTCAACCACTCAATAATAGTAGGTGCTCTGGAGAAAAATCATTTAATATAGAGAAATATATACTCCGGCACTCAGACGAAAAATGCGAAGAAGGGTCCAATATGATGCTCAAAAAAACGTCTTTATTATAAAAGTATATTTTGTCCAACGTTTCTACCCATTTAGGGTCTTCTTCAAGGACTAATATATAATAACAGGAAAAGAAAAAAAGTACAGTGTCAAAACAACATATTGTACTACATTGTTACATAATAACTGTAGATATTACATATACACGGGAAAGAAGAAAAAGAAAAAAGGCAAGCTCTTCTTGCAAAAAACAAATTATTACGGAACAAATGTGCATGTATATATATACCTACACACATACATATATATCCATGCATATACGCACATACATATCCATGAGCATTACATAAAGAATGTATATGAGAATAACCCACGGGTACATAACAATAAACACAAGTGAAACAATCCTCCCCTAGGGGATCGAGCATAATGTATTCATACAAGGTCTGAGGACTGAAAGTCACGACATACCTATGATAGATGCTATTTAAGGTACATGAATGAGCACCATAACACGTCTGGTGAATCAATTATAGATGTCCATACAAGGGTACTGAAAGGCGAAACATGAAAAGTCAATCTTATGCAAAACCATGAAAGAGAAAACGGATAGTAGGGGTAGTGTATAGGGTATACCTAAGACACTCTGATGACCAATGTTAGGAATAGGGCATCCGTTCAGGTAGACGGAGGGACCTCAGTGGTTCTGAAAGAAGGGGATGTGTATATCAATAAGGGGTATTGTATGTTATATCCTGTAACTGATCACTTCCCCCAAGGGGCATACCTTCCTGGTGAAGCTAATGCGTCTGTTTCTGAAAGTCATAGAAAAACTAATCCTGTGTATGAAAGATCATATACGTGTCAACATTGGGAAACATGTAACGAGATGTAAAGCACGTATTCCTCTGGAGGACATACCTCACGGTAAATCCAATCTGCACCAGGGGTCCGGGACCACGGTTCAGGTCGGGTTAACCAGTATAGGTAAATGGTTCATACTGCGTGAAAAAATGTACAAGTTAATCAGAATTAAAAATCTGATGTAAATACTTCTGAGAATTTAGACCAAAGTGGGAGTGAAGTAAAGTTATAGTTACCATATACGTGGGAGTGGGTCTCAAAAAGATACTAAAAGAGTAGGGTGAGACTTAAATGGACAAGAGGATGACCTCACCGTTGTAAGTTTACCGTACAAACGTTATGTTGTATCCACCTCAAGTTCATGGGTGATGAGCATATGCTATAGTCAGAAACAAATACATACACATTACATGTAAGGTGATGATAAAGGGTGTATGACACTACCTCTAATGAACAAACGATTACTCTAACTGTGTCAGAGACACCATCATACCTCATAAAATGGCAACTGTTGTGGAAATGGTGCGGCTACCTGCAGGGCTTATGTGTGATAGGCAAACATGGAGATATTGCTGAAATGATGACAACAGAGCATATGGGTAAGCTTACTAGTACATAAGAATCACATGTGGTATATAAAGGTAGAGAGACATAACTGACCTGTTAGTATATGCATAACATTATAAGGAGGGCTGGCCAAAGGCTCTATAGAGGGGTAGAGAAAAGGGAATAAATGAAAAACAATCCTCCAATATAGATTGTAGTGGAGACCGTGTAACATACCTGTGTGTGAAATGGTGACCGCATGTAGGGCGCCGGACGCCATGTTAAGCAAATACAGAGTATTTATGCTAGTGGAAGCGTCAGCTTCCAGTGCAGGAGGACGGCCTGTGACGTGATTACGCCCGCAGGCGTGATGACGTGATGCCCCGCGCATGCGCGGTAGGGTCAAACGCCGTGAAAGCGGCGTCAGACCCGCGCATGCGCGGAAGGCAAAGTCCACACGCCTGCGTGTGAGCAAGGTGAGAAGGAGCGTGTGTAGAAATGCTCCGAGCATGCGCGGTATATAACGCCACCCAAGGCGTATCCGCGCCTGCGCGGTAAGCAGACACACACGCGCGCACAACGAAGGTGTATAATCCTACGCGCGTGCGCGTAGGGACCCATGGCCGACGCGCGCCCAACGGGACAGGGCGCCATGGTGGCACCAAGCATCGCGGGCGCGCGAAGGACAGGAGCGCCCGCGCACGCGCAGTGAGGGAAGAGCTGTCATAAGGGGATAATACAAACCGCAGTGAGAGTGCTGGACACAGATCATAAGTGGTGTGCTGGGTGAAATTACATTCAGGTATTGTGAGTAACCTAAAAGAGAAAAAAAGGAATATAAGAGTTATAATAGTATAAACCCATATAATAAAAGGATTATGTAACCACACTGTAATACACTACCAACAAATCAGTATGTCAAACACCAGAGGAAGAAACCTAAAAAATCACATCGTATTCCCGGTTTAATCCATGGGGTTCCAAAGTTCTCAGAGTGTGAATCCAATATGCCTCGCGTTGTTTGAGAATCTTTATCCTGTTCCCGCCCCTTCTAATGGGTGGTACATGTTCGAGGATCTGGAACTTAAGTTGTGCCACTGTATGTCTAAACGTGACAAAATGGTGTGGAATGGGCAACAAGATTTGTTGACAACGGATCGTAGATTTATGCTTATTAATACGGTCCCGGACATGTTGGGTGGTCTCCCCAACATATCCGAGACCGCAAGGACACTTAATGAGGTACACCACAAATGACGAGTCACATGTCAAGTAATCTCGAATCTGAAACACCTTACCGGTATGTGGATGGGTGAATGTATCACCCCGGGTTAAATTGTTACATTGTAAACAGGGATAATTGCCAACTTTGGGAGTACCCAAAAAGGTTTGTCGTGTCGTTCTGCTAGAAGACCCTATGTCGGCCCGTACCAGATTGTCCCGAAGATTCTTAGGTCTCTTGTAGCAGAATAAGGGAGGTTGAGAGAACTCGGAGACGGTGGGATAAGCGGTTTGTAATAATGACCAATGCTTCATAACGCTACCTTTAATGAGTGGTGAAAATGGATGGTATGTATTCACACACGCTACACGAGGCATACTAGATCGGGTTGTGTCTAGTCGTGATGTGCGATTATTTGCTATGTGGGCAGGATAGCCCCTGGCAATGAACTTCGAGCCCATTTCTTGCAATCTCAATGCCCGTATCTCAGGATCTGATTTAATTGTCCCCATTAGCCATCACTGTCGACAAAATTCTAACACCTCTGATTCATACCATACCTTCATATCTTAGAGACACCTCTGATTTTCTTGGTCATTTGCGCTCACTCACGGACATTCCATCAAACTGTTTACTGGTCACACTAGATGTCAATAGTCTATATACCAGCATAGCACACGCAGATGGAATACAGGCGGTAGATTGGTTCCTTGAACTACAAGGCACCCTCACTATAGCTCAACAATCCTTTTGTATGGATCTCATCCACACTATATTGGAGAATAATTTCTTCATCTTTGAGGATTCATTCTTTTTACAACGTAGGGGCACAGCGATGGGTTCTAACATGGCACCCCCTTATGCGAACATTTATATGGCGCATTTTGAGGCCCTTCACATATATGGGAACCCCCTTTGGAAAAAACACTCGATGATGTGGAAAAGATTCATCGATGCTGTCTTTATGATTTGGCACGGCGATGTCTCCACGCTAGATGAATTTTTCCAACAGATCAATACATATAGATCTGGCCTCACTTTCACCATACACCATGATCCTCTTTCGATAAGCTTTCTCGATACTCTGGTACAACTTTCTCCTAGGGGTCACATTGATACGGACCTCTTTGCGAAAACCACCGATAGGAATAGTCTTCTTCACTTTACCAGCTGTCATCCAGCCCACACCAAGAAAGCTCTCCCTATATCACAGCACAAGCGAGTAGAAAGAATTGTATCAGATCCTGAGATACGGGCATTGAGATTGCAAGAAATGGGCTCGAAGTTCATTGCCAGGGGCTATCCTGCTCACATAGCAAATAATCGCACATCACGACTAGACACAACCCGATCTAGTATGCCTCGTGTAGCGTGTGTGAATACATACCATCCATTTTCACCACTCATTAAAGGTAGCGTTATGAAGCATTGGTCATTATTACAAACCGCTTATCCCACCGTCTCCGAGTTCTCTCAACCTCCCTTATTCTGCTACAAGAGACCTAAGAATCTTCGGGACAATCTGGTACGGGCCGACATAGGGTCTTCTAGCAGAACGACACGACAAACCTTTTTGGGTACTCCCAAAGTTGGCAATTATCCCTGTTTACATTGTTTGCAATGTAACAATTTAACCCGGGGTGATACATTCACCCATCCACATACCGGTAAGGTGTTTCAGATTCGAGATTACTTGACATGTGACTCGTCATTTGTGGTGTACCTCATTAAGTGTCCTTGCGGTCTCGGATATGTTGGGGAGACCACCCAACATGTCCGGGACCGTATTAATAAGCATAAATCTACGATCCGTTGTCAACAAATCTTGTTGCCCATTCCACACCATTTTTTCACGTTTAGACATACAGTGGCACAACTTAAGTTCCAGATCCTCGAACATGTACCACCCATTAGAAGGGGCGGGAACAGGATAAAGATTCTCAAACAACGCGAGGCATATTGGATTCACACTCTGAGAACTTTGGAACCCCATGGATTAAACCGGGAATACGATGTGATTTTTTAGGTTTCTTCCTCTGGTGTTTGACATACTGATTTGTTGGTAGTGTATTACAGTGTGGTTACATAATCCTTTTATTATATGGGTTTATACTATTATAACTCTTATATTCCTTTTTTTCTCTTTTAGGTTACTCACAATACCTGAATGTAATTTCACCCAGCACACCACTTATGATCTGTGTCCAGCACTCTCACTGCGGTTTGTATTATCCCCTTATGACAGCTCTTCCCTCACTGCGCGTGCGCGGGCGCTCCTGTCCTTCGCGCGCCCGCGATGCTTGGTGCCACCTGTCAGGTTTCCAGGTTTTCCAGTTCTCTTTTGACTGCCCTTGCCCTCGGTTAACATGGAGGTTACCGTTCTGTTGCCCTACTTCCTGTCCAGCTGCTTAAAAGGCCGCCTCTAAGTCCAGTCCAGTGCCTGAGTATACTGCCTGCTGTGTGCTCCTGCTGTGTTGCTGCTTATTCCTGATTGCCTCTGGATTCCCCTAAAAGACTACCTACCGATTGACTCTGGACTGTACCCGGCTCTTCAAGGCTGTGCCCGGATTCCGTTTACCATCTTCGGTCAGCACTCCGCCTGGTTCTCTTTTGGTTCGTAACCATTCTGGACAAACATTCCCGTACGGACACTCATTGACTTTACCGCTTGCTCCTTATCCCGGCTGCTGCGCATTTAGGCCTTCCGGGGTAGATTGCCGGACAGTCCCTGTATAGGGGTTCGCTCTGGTGGTCTCCCTGGGGGAGTCCGGTGCGTGGCCCCGGGAATCCCCTCCGCGTCTATTCCGGAAAGTATTGTATGTGTTATTGTGTTGTTGTGTTTGTTCTGTATCTACCGTGGTTACATACTATAAAACATCTTGTACCCGGAACTCGTCTCTGATTGTCATTGCCCTACGCTATCGAAATCCTCAGCACATAGAATAAGTATTACATTATACTCAGGCCAATAGAGGATTTCGCTGGGGCAATGACTGAGACACGAGTAGATCAGCTGTTTTCCATGATTAACTCCCTGCAGCAGGAGATGGAGGTGGTGCAGACTAAGCTTAGAGATGTGGAAACACAGCTGGGCCATGATCACCAGGTACTGGGTCCGGCTATACAGGATTTGCAAGTCAGAGTGGAGGCTCAGGAAGCCGTCCCCACTACGTCCGTACCAGCTGCCGGTATGCCTAGGTTACCCCCATTCCGTTTCAATGGTGATCGTAGTCAGTTCCGTGGATTTATTAACCAATGTATACTGTTTTTCGATGTACATGCTGATTATTACCGTTCTGACCGGTCAAAGGTGTTATGTATCATCATGTTATTAACCTCACGAGCACTGGCTTGGGCTAATCCTATGATAGAGAATCGGGACATCCGTTTAAACCACCTAGATGACTTTCTGAACGCAATGGCGCAGATGTTTGATGATCCGAATCGCCGTGCTACCGCTGAATCTGCTCTCCTTTCCTTACGTCAGGGAAAGCGCTCTGTCATTGAATACGCCACTGAGTTCAGGAGGTTAGTGGTAGACACCGACTGGGGAAACAATGCATTATTGTCCGTTTTCAGAAAGGGTTTGTCCGGTACCATCAAGGACGAGTTAGCCCGTTCCGAATCCCCAGGGGATTTTGACCTGTTTCTCCAGCACTGTGTGCGCATAGATACCCGTTTGACGGAACGTAGACAGGAAAAATGGGCAGCTATAAACCGTATAAATAATAATACGTTTCCTTCCAGAGAACCTGCTTTCAGGACGCCACGGGAGGCCGAGGACGTTCCTATGCAAGTGGACTCTCTGCAAAGACGAGAGACCAACGAACGTCGTGAACACCGGCTCCGTGAGCGTTTGTGTTTCTACTGCGGTCAATCGGACCATTTCTTAATCGACTGCCCGAAACGTCCGAATCGCCCAAATAAGGTATTGGCAGCCATGGCAGAGTGTGACAACACGGACGCAGAGTCTGATATCTCTGAGGCAAGTGGACACTTGGATGCGGTATTTCCCTTGACTGTAATGTCTACCTCACCGAAGGACTCAGAGGGGAAATATACCCATTGCTCGCTCCCCATTCAGATCCGGTGGGAGGGACAGCTAATTCCTACCTCTGCAATGATAGACTCTGGGGCAGGGGGAAATTTCATGGACTTTTCTTTTGCCAGTAAACACGGTATCCGGACTCAGCCAAGATCCTCACCGGTTACCATGGAGACGGTAGACGGATCTCCGTTAACATCTGGACCAGTGGATCGGGAAACAGTACCGCTAGAATGCGTGATGAAACCAGGTCAGCAGGAGACTCTTATTTTCATGATGATCTCTTCTCCACATTTTCCGATTATTTTAGGTATTCCGTGGCTACGGTCTGCAAATCCGGTCATCGATTGGGAAACTAAGGAGATATCCTTCCCGCCGCAGAGTGGTCCGGCCATTTGTCCAACTGTTCCGGTTCCGGTAACACCACATGCAGAAGGCACGGTACAGGTACCCGTTTTACCCCCGGTTTATCATGACTTCGCTGACATATGCGACAAAAGAAAGGCCGATCGGCTTCCTCCGCATAGACCGTATGATTGCCCCATAGACTTACTCCCAGGGGCAGAAATCCCGTTTGGTCATGTTTACCCGTTGGCGGCACCTGAGTTGGAAGCCCTAAAGGAGTATATCGATGAAAGCCTGGCCAAGGGATTTATTCGCCCGTCTACCTCGCCCGCAGGGGCACCCATCTTTTTTGTGAAAAAGAAGGAGGGGACTCTGAGACCCTGTATTGACTACCGGGAACTGAATAAAATAACCATCCGGAACCGGTATCCGTTACCGTTGATTCCGGAGCTATTGGAGAGAGTCCAACAGGCAAAGATATTCACCAAATTGGACCTCCGTGGGGCATATAATCTGCTTCGTATACGTCCCGGAGACGAGTGGAAGACCGCGTTCCGATGTCGGTACGGACATTTTGAGTATTTAGTGATGCCTTTTGGACTTTGTAACGCTCCTGCGGCATTTCAACATCTAGTTAATGATATTTTTAGGGATATCATGGACCAATTCATGGTGATCTATCTGGATGATATTCTAATCTTTTCTGATTCTCTCCAGGAACACCAGGAGCACGTCAAGACCGTACTTACCCGGCTGAGGGAAAACCACCTATACATTAAACTGGAGAAATGCGAGTTCCACTGCTCACAAATACAATTCTTAGGTTATGTCATCTCTCCTCAGGGGCTGAACATGGAGTCTAGCAAGATACAAGCAATTCTAGACTGGCCGGAACCGGGAAACATCAAAGAGGTACAACGCTTTGTCGGTTTTGCCAACTTTTACCGACGCTTTATCCGTAACTTTTCAGAGATTGTTCGTCCCATCACTCTGTTGACTAAGAAAGGACAGAAGTTTGTATGGTCCGCCCAGGCTCAGGAAGCGTTCCATCGTCTCAAGGGATGTTTTACCTCAGCACCCATACTAGTGCATCCGAATCCCGCACTTCCCTTCATCGTGGAGGTCGACGCTTCCGACTACGCATTAGGGGCCATTCTTTCTCAAAGGACCGGGGACAAGAGTCTCCTGCATCCGTGTGCCTTCTTTTCCCGCAGGTTGTCCCCTGCGGAAAGGAACTACGACATTGCGGATAAGGAATTATTGGCGATTATTGCCGCTTTCAAGGAATGGAGACACCACTTACAGGGAGCCGTGCAGCAAGTGATAGTACTCACAGATCATCGTAATCTGGAATTTCTTAAATCTGCCAGGTGCCTGTCTCCACGGCAAGCCCGTTGGAGCCTATTTCTTAACCAATTCAATTTTGTCGTTACATACCGTCCAGGTTCACGTAATGGGAAAGCCGATGCCTTGTCCCGAATCCATGCCGTGGACTCCGTGCCTGGAACCCCGTCTCAGACCGTGTTATCAGATGCCAATTTCGTTGGAGTACTCCAGGACCAGGACTTGTGGAAGGACATCAAGCTGGCCTATGATGGTGATGTATTTCTTGCTGCCCCCCCGAATGATGTAACTCTTGTTCTTCGGAATGGTGTGTGGTTGAGAGAACGACGCATTTATGTCCCGGAGGCCGTAAGACTTCGGGTTCTCAAGTTGGTTCATGACTCCGTGTTGGCCGGTCATAGGGGGGTACAGAAGACGCAGGAATTCCTGAGCCGGTTTTTCTGGTGGCCTACCTGTTTAAAGGACGTGAAGGACTATGTCCACTCATGTGTGGTTTGTGCCCGGTGCAAGGTCCCTCGT
Source organism: Anomaloglossus baeobatrachus (assembly GCF_048569485.1). Classification (NCBI taxonomy): domain Eukaryota; kingdom Metazoa; phylum Chordata; class Amphibia; order Anura; family Aromobatidae; genus Anomaloglossus; species Anomaloglossus baeobatrachus. Next base: position 202,245,364 of record NC_134359.1, read on the forward strand.
GTGGCTCCTACGGGACTCCTCCAACCGTTACCCGTGCCATCTCGCCCTTGGGGGTCTATCTCCATGGATTTTATTGTGGAGTTGCCAGTCTCAGGCGGGCATAATACCATTTTAGTGGTGGTAGATCGATTGACTAAAGCTGCTCACTTCATTCCGTGTACCGGTCTTCCCTCAGCCGCAGAGACAGTGGATTTGGTTATCCAAAACGTCTTCCGATTGCATGGGGTACCAGACGAGATCATCTCCGATCGGGGCGTGCAGTTCACGTCTAGATTCTGGAAGGGGTTTTGTACGGCACTCCAGATTGATGTCTGTCTGTCTTCTGCATACCATCCTCAGACAAATGGACAAACCGAACGGACGAATCAAACCCTGGAACAATACCTTCGCTGTTATGTCAGCCATCTCCAAGACGATTGGTTGAAGATGCTTCCGTTGGCGGAGTTCTCCTACAACAACACTCAGAGCAGCTCCACTAAGGTAACGCCCTTTTTCGCTAACCTGGGTTACCATCCGACTATCTTGCCTAGGTCACCGGTTGCGGTTTCGGTGCCAGCGGTGGAGGACAGATTGACGGAAATACGACAAAATCTGGAGGTTCTAAAGGACACCGTGGCTACGGCCCAAGAGCGTTACAAGAGGTCGGCAGACACTCACCGGAAACCGGCACCCATGTACAAGGTAGGGGACTCTGTATGGTTATCCACCAAAAACCTGAGATTGGGTGTTCCTTCACAGAAGCTGGGACAAAAATTCATCGGTCCGTTTAAGATCACCGGGATCGTGAGCCCTGTGGCCTGTCGGCTACGGTTGCCGCACCATCTAAAGGTACACCCGGTCTTTCATGTGTCTCTCCTCAAACCTGTCTCCCCTAATACGTTTCGTGGTCGTGTTGTGCCTCCTCCTCCGCCTGTGATGGTCGACGGCGAGGAGCAGTTCGTGGTTGAGGACATTATTGACTCCCGGCTCCATCGTCGTCGGCTTCAATATCTGGTACGTTGGCAGGGGTACGCCCCCGAGGACGATACCTGGGAACCGGTGGGTAACATTCGGGCACCCCGGAAGATTGCTCAGTTTCATCGACGGTACCCGGACAAACCTGGCCCTGATCCGTCCTGAGGCCGTCTCTGGGGGGGGGAGTTATGTCAGGTTTCCAGGTTTTCCAGTTCTCTTTTGACTGCCCTTGCCCTCGGTTAACATGGAGGTTACCGTTCTGTTGCCCTACTTCCTGTCCAGCTGCTTAAAAGGCCGCCTCTAAGTCCAGTCCAGTGCCTGAGTATACTGCCTGCTGTGTGCTCCTGCTGTGTTGCTGCTTATTCCTGATTGCCTCTGGATTCCCCTAAAAGACTACCTACCGATTGACTCTGGACTGTACCCGGCTCTTCAAGGCTGTGCCCGGATTCCGTTTACCATCTTCGGTCAGCACTCCGCCTGGTTCTCTTTTGGTTCGTAACCATTCTGGACAAACATTCCCGTACGGACACTCATTGACTTTACCGCTTGCTCCTTATCCCGGCTGCTGCGCATTTAGGCCTTCCGGGGTAGATTGCCGGACAGTCCCTGTATAGGGGTTCGCTCTGGTGGTCTCCCTGGGGGAGTCCGGTGCGTGGCCCCGGGAATCCCCTCCGCGTCTATTCCGGAAAGTATTGTATGTGTTATTGTGTTGTTGTGTTTGTTCTGTATCTACCGTGGTTACATACTATAAAACATCTTGTACCCGGAACTCGTCTCTGATTGTCATTGCCCTACGCTATCGAAATCCTCAGCACATAGAATAAGTATTACACCACCATGGCGCCCTGTCCCGTTGGGCGCGCGTCGGCCATGGGTCCCTACGCGCACGCGCGTAGGATTATACACCTTCGTTGTGCGCGCGTGTGTGTCTGCTTACCGCGCAGGCGCGGATACGGCTTGGGTGGCGTTATATACCGCGCATGCTCGGAGCATTTCTACACACGCTCCTTCTCACCTTGCTCACACGCAGGCGTGTGGACTTTGCCTTCCGCGCATGCGCGGGTCTGACGCCGCTTTCGCGGCGTTTGACCCTACCGCGCATGCGCGGGGCATCACGTCATCACGCCTGCGGGCGTAATCACATCACAGGCCGTCCTCCTGCACTGGAAGCTGACGCTTCCACTAGCATAAATACTCTGTATTTGCTTAACATGGCGTCCGGCGCCCTACATGCGGTCACCATTTCACACACAGGTATGTTACACGGTCTCCACTACAATCTATATTGGAGGATTGTTTTTCATTTATTCCCTTTTCTCTACCCCTCTATAGAGCCTTTGGCCAGCCCTCCTTATAATGTTATGCATATACTAACAGGTCAGTTATGTCTCTCTACCTTTATATACCACATGAGATTCTTATGTACTAGTAAGCTTACCCATATGCTCTGTTGTCATCATTTCAGCAATATCTCCATGTTTGCCTATCACACATAAGCACTGCAGGTAGCCGCACCATTTCCACAACAGTTGCCATTTTATGAGGTATGATGGTGTCTCTGACACAGTTAGAGTAATCGTTTGTTCATTAGAGGTAGTGTCATACACCCTTTATCATCACCTTACATGTAATGTGTATGTATTTGTTTCTGACTATAGCATATGCTCATCACCCATGAACTTGAGGTGGATACAACATAACGTTTGTACGGTAAACTTACAACGGTGAGGTCATCCTCTTGTCCATTTAAGTCTCACCCTACTCTTTTAGTATCTTTTTGAGACCCACTCCCACGTATATGGTAACTATAACTTTACTTCACTCCCACTTTGGTCTAAATTCTCAGAAGTATTTACATCAGATTTTTAATTCTGATTAACTTGTACATTTTTTCACGCAGTATGAACCATTTACCTATACTGGTTAACCCGACCTGAACCGTGGTCCCGGACCCCTGGTGCAGATTGGATTTACCGTGAGGTATGTCCTCCAGAGGAATACGTGCTTTACATCTCGTTACATGTTTCCCAATGTTGACACGTATATGATCTTTCATACACAGGATTAGTTTTTCTATGACTTTCAGAAACAGACGCATTAGCTTCACCAGGAAGGTATGCCCCTTGGGGGAAGTGATCAGTTACAGGATATAACATACAATACCCCTTATTGATATACACATCCCCTTCTTTCAGAACCACTGAGGTCCCTCCGTCTACCTGAACGGATGCCCTATTCCTAACATTGGTCATCAGAGTGTCTTAGGTATACCCTATACACTACCCCTACTATCCGTTTTCTCTTTCATGGTTTTGCATAAGATTGACTTTTCATGTTTCGCCTTTCAGTACCCTTGTATGGACATCTATAATTGATTCACCAGACATGTTATGGTGCTCATTCATGTACCTTAAATAGCATCTATCATAGGTATGTCGTGACTTTCAGTCCTCAGACCTTGTATGAATACATTATGCTCGATCCCCTAGGGGAGGATTGTTTCACTTGTGTTTATTGTTATGTACCCGTGGGTTATTCTCATATACATTCTTTATGTAATGCTCATGGATATGTATGTGCGTATATGCATGGATATATATGTATGTGTGTAGGTATATATATACATGCACATTTGTTCCGTAATAATTTGTTTTTTGCAAGAAGAGCTTGCCTTTTTTCTTTTTCTTCTTTCCCGTGTATATGTAATATCTACAGTTATTATGTAACAATGTAGTACAATATGTTGTTTTGACACTGTACTTTTTTTCTTTTCCTGTTATTATATATTAGTCCTTGAAGAAGACCCTAAATGGGTAGAAACGTTGGACAAAATATACTTTTATAATAAAGACGTTTTTTTGAGCATCATATTGGACTCTTCTTCGCATTTTTCGTCTGAGTGCCGGAGTATATATTTCTCTTTGCTAGTATAATGGCTTAGTAACAATGAGCTTGAGTGTGCAATGCAGAGGTGCTGCAAATAGATTTTCACTAGTGGGACAATAATGGAAGTCCAACAGCCACTTTTAGGATGCCACTAAGTTTCCTCAGTGTTTGCTAGTATAATGGCTTAGTAACAATGAGTTTGAGTGTGCAATGCAGTTGTGCTGCAAATAGCTTTGCACCAGTGGGACAATAATGAAGTCCAACAGCCACTTTTAGGATGCCACTAAGTTTCCTCAGTGTTTGCTAGTATAATGGCTTAGTAACAATGAGCTTGAGTGTGCAATGCAGAGGTGCTGCAAATAGATTTGCACCAGTGGGACACTAATGGAAGTCCAACAGCCACTTTTAGGATGCCACTAACTTTACTCAGTGTTTGCTAGTATAATGGCTTAGTAACCTTAGAAAATGTTTAGGGGGGTCTTTAAACCAGGTATACCTCAAAAAACAAACCCCACCATAAAATTCAATGCTTTTTTCCAAAAACCAACAAGTGCAAATTTAAAAACAGAGTGAGTTTGATACATTAAATCACTGTTACAGGGGGCATTCCCTATTTTAACCCTTCTTGACCGCAGGGGTCGGCACCCTACACAAATAAACGTAGTGGCGCCCCTGCTCAACGTGGACTGACCCTTCTAACCCTGTACTGACAATCTTATTTGTGCTGCTGATCTCTGTGAGAGCCTTATGTAGTATTTCGTGAGGTTCTCATACATCCATACAAGCATTCAAAAATAACATCTATAATTTTCTGGATATTCTAGATAGACATCTCAGCATTATTAGGGCTGTTCAGGGCTCAGTTGCACAGATGACAGAATTATCATAGGGCCAAAATTAGTAATTCAGTCCTTCAATAAGGTAATGTTGTTCTCATCAAGATAAAGTATTGTCTGGGGCTGCATGTTCTTATTTAGGCCATGAGTACATAATTCCTCAGTGAGGTGTTATTGTCAGTCAGATATCCCACTGCATAGGTCTAGAGGCCGGCCGCACGTCAATGGTGCAAGGGTAATGGGCCCTGAACAGCCCCTGATAAACCTCCGCTCTATTGTTGGTCCAGGAGGAGAAACGCGTCGGGCAGTGAGCTATGCCTAATGGCGAAGCAGTGGCGATTTGGCTACATCATTTACTGGTGATATGTAAAGTTTGATACCAAAAACATGGACAGTGTCTTCTACTTGATAAACTGACTACGTTAATTATAAAAATGCTGAGATGTCTATCTAGAATATCCAGAAAATTTTAGATGTTACATCGAAAATATTATTTTTGAATGCCTGTATGGATGTATGAGAACCTCACGAAATACTACATAAGGCTCTCACAGAGATCAGCAGCACAAATAAGATTGTCAGTACAGAATTAGAAGGGTCAGTCCACGTTGAGCAGGGGCGCCACTACGTTTATTTGTGTAGGGTGCCGACCCCTGCGGTCAGGAAGGGTTAAAATAGGGAATTTGCCCGGAATGCCCCCTGTAACAGTGATTTAATGTATCAAACTCACTCTGTTTTTAAATTTGCACTTGTTGGTTTTTGGAATAAAGCATTGAATTTTATGGTGTGGTTTGTTTTTTGAGGTATATAATGGCTTAGTAACAATGAGTTTGAGTGTGCAATGCAGAGGTGCTGCAAATAGCTTTGCACCAGTGGGACAATAATGAAGTCAAACAGCCACTTTTAGGATGCCACTTAATTTCCTCAGTGTTTGCTAGTATAAAGGCTTAGTAACAATGAGCTTGAGTGTGCAATGCAGAGGTGCTGCAAATAGATTTGAACTAGTGGGACAATAATGGAAGTCCAACAGCCACTTTTAGGATGCCACTAAGTTTACTCAGTGTTTGCTAGTATAATGGCTTAGTAACAATGAGTTTGAGTGTGCAATGCAGTGGTGCTGAAAATAGCTTTGCACCAGTGGGACAATAATGAAGTCCAACAGCCACTTTTAGGATGTCACTAAGTTTCCTCAGTGTTTGACTAAGTTTCCTCAGTGTTTGCTAGTATAATAGCTTAGTAAAAAGTAGCTTGAGTGTGCAATGCAGTGGTGCTGCAAATAGCTTTGCACTAGTGGGACAATAATGAAGTCCAACAGCCACTTTTAGGATGCCACTAAGTTTCCTCAGTGTTTGCTAGTATAATGGCTTAGTATCAATGAGTTTGAGTGTGCACTGCAGAGGTGCTGCAAATAGCTTTGCACCAGTGGGACACTAATGGAAGTCCAACAGCCACTTTTAGGATGCCACTAAGTTTCCTCAGTGTTTGCTAGTATAATGGCTTATTAACAATGAGCTTGATTGTGCAATGCAGAGGTGCTGCAAATAGATTTGCACCAGTGGGACACTAATGAAAGTCCAACAGCCACTTTTAGGATGCCACTAACTTTACTCAGTGTTTGCTAGTATAATGGCTTAGTAACAATGAGCTTGAGTGTGCAATGCAGAGGTGCTACAAATAGATTTGCACTAGTGGGACACTAATGGAAGTCCAACAGCCACTTTTAGGATGTCACTAAGTTTCCTCAGTGTTTGCTAGTATAATGGCTTAGTAACAATGAGCTTGAGTGTGCAATGCAGAGGTGCTGCAAATAAATTTGCACCAGTGGGACACTAATGGAAGTCCAACAGCCACTTTTAGGATGCCACTAAGTTTACTCAGTGTTTGCTAGTATAATGGCTTAGTAACAATGAGCTTGATTGTGCAATGCAGAGGTGCTGCAAATAGATTTGCACCAGTGGGACACTAATGGAAGTCCAACAGCCACTTTTGGGATGCCACTAAGTTTACTCAGTGTTTGCTAGTATAATGGCTTAGTAACAATGAGCTTGAGTGTGCAATGCAGAGGTGCTGCAAATAGATTTGCACTAGTGGGACACTAATGGAAGTCCAACAGCCACTTTTAGGATGCCACTAAGTTTACTCAGTGTTTGCTAGTATAATGGCTTAGTAACAATGAGCTTGAGTGTGCAATGCAGTGGTGCTGCAAATAGATTTGCACTAGTGGGACACTAATGGAAGTCCAACAGCCACTTTAAGGATGCCACTAAGTTTACTCAGTGTTTGCTAGTATAATGGCTTAGTAACAATGAGTTTGAGTGTGCAATGCAGTGGTGCTGAAAATAGCTTTGCACTAGTGGGACACTAATGGAAGACCAACAGCCACTTTTAGGATATCACTAAGTTTCCTCTGTGTTTGCTAGCATAATGGCTTAGTAACAATGAGCTTGAGTGTGCAATGCAGAGGTGCTGCAAATAGATTTGCACTAGTGAGACAATAATGGAAGTCCAACAGCCACTTTTAGGATGCCACTAAGTTTACTCAGTGTTTGCTAGTATAATGGCTTAATAACAATGAGCTTGAGTGTGCAATGCAGAGGTGCTGCAAATAGATTTGCACTAGTGGGACACTAATGGAAGTCCAACAGCCACTTTTAGGATGCCACTAAGTTTACTCAGTGTTTGCTAGTATAATGGCTTAGTAACCATGAGCTTGATTGTGCAATGCAGAGGTGCTGCAAATAGATTTGCACCAGTGGGACACTAATGGAAGTCCAACAGCCACTTTTGGGATGCCACTAAGTTTACTCAGTGTTTGCTAGTATAATGGCTTAGTAACAATGAGCTTGAGTGTGCAATGCAGAGGTGCTGCAAATAGATTTGCACTAGTGGGACACTAATGGAAGTCCAACAGCCACTTTTAGGATGCCACTAAGTTTACTCAGTGTTTGCTAGTATAATGGCTTAGTAACAATGAGCTTGAGTGTGCAATGCAGAGGTGCTGCAAATAGATTTACACTAGTGGGACACTAATGGAAGTCCAACAGCCACTTTAAGGATGCCACTAAGTTTACTCAGTGTTTGCTAGTATAATGGCTTAGTAACAATGAGTTTGAGTGTGCAATGCAGTGGTGCTGAAAATAGCTTTGCACCAGTGGGACAATAATGAAGTCCAACAGCCACTTTTAGGATGTCACTAAGTTTCCTCAGTGTTTGACTAAGTTTCCTCAGTGTTTGCTAGTATAATAGCTTAGTAAAAATGAGTTTTAGTGTGCAATGCAGTGGTGCTGCAAATAGCTTTGCACCAGCGGGACAATAATGAAGTCCAACATCCACTTTTAGGATGCCACTAAGTTTCCTCAGTGTTTGCTAGTATAATAACTTAGTAAAAATGAGTTTGAGTGTGCAATGCAGTGGTGCTGCAAATAGATTTGCACCAGTGGGACAATAATGAAGTCCAACAGCCACTTTTAGGATGCCACTAAGGTTACTCAGTGTTTGCTAGTATAATGGCTTAGTAACAATGAGTTTGAGTGTGCAATGCAGTGGTGCTGCAAATAGCTTTGCATCAGTGGGACAATAATGAAGTCCAACAGCCACTTTTAGGATGCCACTAAGTTTCCTCAGTGTTTGCTAGTATAATGGCTTAGTAACAATGAGCTTGAGTGTGCAATGCAGAGGTGCTGCAAATAGATTTGCACCAGTGGGACACTAATGGAAGTCCAACAGCCACTTTTAGGATGCCACTAAGTTTACTCAGTGTTTGCTAGTATAATGGCTTAGTAACAATGAGCTTGAGTGTGCAATGCAGAGGTGCTACAAATAGATTTGCACTAGTGGGACACTAATGGAAGTCCAACAGCCACTTTTAGGATGTCACTAAGTTTCCTCAGTGTTTGCTAGTATAATGGCTTAGTAACAATGAGTTTGAGTGTGCAATGCAGTGGTGCTGCAAATAGCTTTGCACCAGTGGGACAATAATGAAGTCCAACAGCCACTTTTAGGATGCCACTAAGTTTCCTCAGTGTTTGCTAGTATAATGGCTTAGTAACAGTGAGCTTGAGTGTGCAATGCAGAGGTGCTGCAAATAGATTTGCACCAGTGGGACACTAATGGAAGTCCAACAGCCACTTTTAGGATGCCACTAAGTTTACTCAGTGTTTGCTAGTATAATGGCTTAGTAACAGTGAGCTTGATTGTGCAATGCAGAGGTGCTGCAAATAGATTTGCACCAGTGGGACACTAATGGAAGTCCAACAGCCACTTTTGGGATGCCACTAAGTTTACTCAGTGTTTGCTAGTATAATGGCTTAGTAACAATGAGCTTGAGTGTGCAATGCAGAGGTGCTGCAAATAGATTTGCACTAGTGGGACACTAATGGAAGTCCAACAGCCACTTTTAGGATGCCACTAACTTTACTCAGTGTTTGCTAGTATAATGGCTTAGTAACAATGAGTTTGAGTGTGCAATGCAGTGGTGCTGCAAATAGCTTTGCACCAGTGGGACAATAATGAAGTCCAACAGCCACTTTTAGGATGCCACTAAGTTTCCCCAGTGTTTGCTAGTATAATGGCTTAGTAACAATGAGCTTGAGTGTGCAATGCAGAGGTGCTGCAAATAGATTTGCACTGGTGGGACACTAATGGAATTCCAACTGCCACTTGTAGGATGCCACTAAGTTTCCTCAGTGTTTGCTAGTATAATGGCTTAGTAACAATGAGCTTGAGTATGCAATGCAGAGGTGCTGCAAATAGATTTGCACTAGTGGGACACTTATGGAAGTCCAACAGCCACTTTTAGGATGCCATTAAGTTTACTCAGTGTTTGCTAGTATAATGGCTTAGTATCAATGAGTTTGAGTGTGCAATGCAGTGGTGCTGCAAATAGCTTTGCACTAGTGGGACAATAATGACGTCCATCAGCCACTTTTAGGATGCCACTAAGTTTCCTCAGTGTTTGCTAGTATAATGGCTTAGTAACAATGAGCTTGAGTGTGCAATGCAGAGGTGCTGCAAATAGATTTGCACTAGTGGGACACTAATGGACGTCCAACAGCCACTTTTAGGATGCCACTAAGTTTCCTCAGTGTTTGCTAGTATAATGGCTTAGTAACAATGAGCTTGAGTGTGCAATGCAGAGGTGCTGCAAATAGATTTGCACGACAGGGACACTAATGGAAGTCCAACAGCCACTTTTAGGATGCCACTAAATTTACTCAGTGTTTGCTAGTATAATGGCTTAGTAACAATGAGCTTGAGTATGCAATGCAGAGGTGCTGCAAATAGATTTGCACTAGTGGGACACTAATGGAAGTCCAACAGCCACTTGTAGGATGCCACTAAGTTTACTTAGTGTTTGCTAGTATAATGGCTTAGTAACAATGAGCTTGAGTGTGCAATGCAGAGGTGCTGCACATAGATTTGCACTAGTGGGACACTAATGGAAGTCCAACAAGCACTTTTAGGATGCCACTAAGTTTACTCAGTGTTTGCTAGTATAATGGCTTAGTAACAATGAGCTTGAGTTTGCAATGCAGAGGTGCTGCAGATAGATTTGCACTAGTGGGACACTAATGGAAGTCCAACAGCCACTTAAAGGATGCCACTAAGTTTACTCAGTGTTTGCTAGTATAATGGCTTAGTAACTATGAGCTGGAGTGTGCAAAGGGCAGGAGGGTACAGTGGCCGGGTTGTGGGTCTGTGTAGAGGAAAGGAAGCCTCACTTTTTATCCCTCCTAATGGGGAAATGCAGCGAGGAAGTTCCTGACCTTAGCTACACAGACGCTCTTATCTGTAGCTGTTAAAATCTGTTTCCACGGATCTGACTGTCACCTATGGCTCTGAGCCTGCTGTTATTAGCCCTTACAAGGGCTAAAAGAAACTTCTATCCCTATTCTGTATAGCGCTGTGTGTAGAGCGTACACAGCAGTATCGGAGACAGGAGCTACGCCAGCGGTGACTGACACCCAGACGCAGAAGGCAGATAATGGCGTCCTGATGGGCAGATACCCGTTTTTATAATGCAGGGACATGTGACATGGACATCCATCACCGATGCCGTTGCTTCTCTGGCTAAAAGTCCACTTAGCTGTGTGTGTCTGGGATTGGCTGACATGCTGGCCCGCCCCACTACACGCGCGCTCTTAGGGAAGGAAGACAAGGGAAAAAAAAAATGGTGATCGCCATTATCCTGACACTATTACAGCGGAAAGCCAGCTAGTAATTAGCTTGGCTTTTTGCTGCTAGAACCATTCTCGAACGTAACTAGAACTATCGAGCTTTTGCAAAAAGCTCGAGTTCTAGTTCGATCTAGAACAGCCCCCAAAATCACTCGAACCGCGAACTGGAGAACCACGAACCACGAACCGCGCTCAACTCTAAACGTGACGTTATCATTAAACAATACATAAACATATTTGGATGTAGATTTCTACTACTGGAGCAGTTTCTTCTGTGAAAGTTATGATAAAGTTGAACATAGATAAGATTAGGAATTTAGCATGTGCAAAGCCCTAAATGGAAAACTCCTAGCTGAGTTCTATGATTGTAGCAGTAATGACTAGCTAGCAAAAATAATTTCTAATCAGCTCCAATTCTATTTATCCACTGCAGTTATAGATTTGTCAAAACACAGACTTAGGGGTACTTTGCACGTTGCGACATCGCTACTGCGATCTCGTCGGGGTCAAATCGAAAGTAACGCACATCCGGCGCCGGTAATGAAATCGCAACGTGTAAAGCCTAGAAGCACCGATAAACAATCGCAAAAGCGTCGTAAATCGGTGATCTGTGTAGTGTCGGTCATTTCCATAATTTCACTGCAGCGACAGGTACAATGTTGTTCCTCGTTCCTGCGGCAGCACACATCGCTGTTTGTGAAGCCGTAGGAGCGAGGAACATCTCCTTACCTGCGTCCCGCCTGCAATGAGAAAGGAAGGAGGTGGGTGGGATGTTTACGTCCTGCTCATCTCCGGCCCTCCTCTTCTATTAGCCGCCTGCCGTGTGACGTCGCCAGAGCGACGTCGCAGGGCAGGTAAGTGCGTGTGAAGCTGCCGTAGCGATAATGTTCGCTACGGCAGCTATCACAAGAGATCGCATCTGCGACGGGGGCGGGGACTATCGCGCTCGGCATCGCTACAATCGGCTAGCGATGTCGCAGCATGCAAAGTACCCCTAACTCTGTAATCTGATAATTAGCCAGAATGTTAGAATTGTTATCACGATTATGACCATCTTTGGTACTATACAGTCATAGCTTGAAAGTGTTTGTACCCTTGAAATTGTTCCAAAAAATTAAAAAGTATTTCTCCCAGAAAATTATTGAAATTAGACATGTTTTGTTATATTCGTTTATTTCCTTTGTATATACTGGAACAACACAAAAAAAACACAGGAAAAAAAAGGCAAATTGGACATCATTTCACAGAAAACTGCAAAATTGAGCCATAGAAAATAGTAGGCACCTGTTCAAAATTGTGGGTAAACAACTTTGTTTCAAGTATGTGATACTGGTTGTGTCAAGTAACATGTGTAGGCAATATGAAAATCACATCTGAAACCAGATAAAAAGGGGAGAAGTTGACTCAATATTTGCATTGTGTATCTGTGTGTGCCACTCTAAGAATGGAACTGTCTAAGGACTTGAGAACCAAAATTGTTGAAAAATATCAACAATCACAAGGTTACAACTCCATATCCAAAGCATATGATGTTCCTTTCTCCATGATGAGCAACAAAATTAAGAAGTTTACAACCCATGGCACCGTAACTATTCTCCCTGAACATGGACGGCAGAGAAAAAATGATGAAAGTTTCCAACGCAGGATAGTGAGGATGGTGGATAAGCAGTCCCAATCAAGTTCCAAAGAAATTCGGGCTGTTCTGCAGGCTTAGGATGCATCAGTGTCAGCGTGACCTATCCGTCTATCTTTGAATGAAATGAAAAGCTATGGCAGGAAACCTAGGAGGACCCCACTGCTGACACAGAGACATAAAGAAAGCTAGACTGCAGTTTGACAAAATGTACATGAGTAAGCCAAAATCCATTTGGGAAAGCGCCTTGTGGACAGAGATGAGCCCAACAATGAACTTTTTGGTAAAGCACTTCATTCTACTGTTTACTGAAAATGGAATGAGACCTACAAAGAAAAGAACACAGGAACTACAGTCAAATATGATGGAGGTTCAAAGATGTTTTGGTGCTATTTTGCTCCCTTTGGCACTGAGTGCTTTGACTGTGTGCAAAGCATTATGAAATCTGAAGATTAAGAAAAGGATTTTGGGTCGAAATGTAATGTCCAGTGTCACAAAGCTGGGTTTGTGTCCTAAGTCATGTGTCTTCCAGCAGGACAATGACCTCAAACATACTTCAAGAAGCTTCCAGAAATAGATGGAAAGAAAGTGCTGGAGAGTCCTGAAATGGATAGCAATGAGTTTGAATCTCAATCCCATTGAACACCTGTGGAGAGATCTTAATATTAATGTTGGAAGAAGACACCTTTCAAGTATGAGAGACCTGAAGAAGTTTGCAATAGAAGAGTGTTTCAAAATTCCACTTGAGAGTTGGAAGAAGCTTGTTGATGGTTATAGGAAATGATTGATTGTACTTATTTATTCCAAAGGGTGTGCAACCAAAAATTATCTTGAGGGTTCCAACAATTTTGTCTTGCCCATTTTTGGTGTTATATGTGAAATTATGTACATGTACAGTTAGGTCCAGAAATATTTGGACAGTGACACAATTTTCGCGAGTTGGGCTCTGCATGCCACCACATTGGATTTGAAATGAAATCTCTACAACAGAATTCAAGTGCAGATTGTAACGTTTAATTTGAAGGTTTGAACAAAAATATCTGATAGAAATTGTAGGAATTGTACACATTTCTTTACAAACACTCCACATTTTAGGAGGTCAAAAGTAATTGGACAAATAAACCAAACCCAAACAAAATATTTTTATTTTCAATATTTTGTTGCGAATCCTTTGGAGGCAATCACTGCCTTAAGTCAGGAACCCATGGACATCACCAAACGCTGGGTTTCCTCCTTCTTAATGCTTTGCCAGGCCTTTACAGCCGCAGCCTTCAGGTCTTGCTTGTTTGTGGGTCTTTCCGTCTTAAGTCTGGATTTGAGCAAGTGAAATGCATGCTCAATTGGGTTAAGATCTGGTGATTGACTTGGCCATTGCAGAATGTTCCACTTTTTTGCACTCATGAACTCCTGGGTAGCTTTGGCTGTATGCTTGGGGTCATTGTCCATCTGTACTATGAAGCGCCGTCCGATCAACTTTGCGGCATTTGGCTGAATCTGGGCTGAAAGTATATCCCGGTACACTTCAGAATTCATCCGGCTACTCTTGTCTGCTGTTATGTCATCAATAAACACAAGTGACCCAGTGCCATTGAAAGCCATGCATGCCCATGCCATCACGTTGCCTCCACCATGTTTTACAGAGGATGTGGTGTGCCTTGGATCATGTGCCGTTCCCTTTCTTCTCCAAACTTTTTTCTTCCCATCATTCTGGTACAGGTTGATCTTTGTCTCATCTGTCCATAGAATACTTTTCCAGAACTGAGCTGGCTTCATGAGGTGTTTTTCAGCAAATTTAACTCTGGCCTGTCTATTTTTGGAATTGATGAATGGTTTGCATCTAGATGTGAACCCTTTGTATTTACTTTCATGGAGTCTTCTCTTTACTGTTGACTTAGAGACAGATACACCTACTTCACTGAGAGTATTCTGGACTTCAGTTGATGTTGTGAATGGGTTCTTCTTCACCAAAGAAAGTATGCGGCGATCATCCACCACTGTTGTCATCCGTGGACGCCCAGGCCTTTTTGAGTTCCCAAGCTCACCAGTCAATTCCTTTTTTTCTCAGAATGTACCCGACTGTTGATTTTGCTACTCCAAGCATGTCTGCTATCTCTCTGATGGATTTTTTCTTTTTTTTCAGCCTCAGGATGTTCTGCTTCACCTCAATTGAGAGTTCCTTAGACCACATGTTGTCTGGTCACAGCAACAACTTCCAAATGCAAAACCACACACCTGTAATCAACCCCAGACCTTTTAAATACTTCATTGATTACAGATTAACGAGGGAGACACCTTCAGAGTTAATTGCAGCCCTTAGAGTCCCTTGTCCAATTACTTTTGGTCCCTTGAAAAAGAGGAGGCTATGCATTACAGAGCTATGATTCCTAAACCCTTTCTCCGATTTGGATGTGAAAACTCTCATATTGCAGCTGGGAGTGTGCACTTTCAGCCCATATTATATATATAATTGTATTTCTGAACATGTTTTTGTAAACAGCTAAAATAACAAAACTTGTGTCACTGTCCAAATATTTCTGGACCTAACTGTATGACATAACATGGGAGAAATACTTTATTTTCTGGAACAATTTCAAATGTGACTTTACACGCTCCGACATAGCTAGCATTTGCTAGCGATGTCGAGCGGATTGCACCCGCCCCCGTCGCACGGCCGATATGTGGTGATCGCTGCCGTAGCAAACATTATCGGTACAGCAGCATCACACGCACATACCTGCTCTATGACGTCACTGTGACCGGCGAACCGCCTCCTTTCTAAGGAGGCGGTTCGTTCAGCGTCACAGCGGCGTCACTGAACCACCACCCAATAGAAATGGAGGGGAGGAGATGAGTGGCCGGAACATGCCGCCCACCTCCTTCCTTCCTCCTTTTCCGGTGGACACAGGTAATGAGATGTTTGTCATTCCAGCGGCGTCACACATAGCGATGTGTGCTGTCGCAGGAACGACAAACAATATCGTACCTGCATTAGCAACGATATTATGGAAATGAACGACGTGTCAGCGAGCAACGATTTTGCACGTTTTTGCGCTCGTTGATCGTCGCTCATAGGATTTACACGCTGCGATGTCGCTACCGGCGCCAGCTGTGCGTCACTAACGACGTGACCCCGATGATATATCGGCAGCGATGTCTCAGCGTGTAAAGCATCTCTTACTGCTGTAAGGTCCTGGTGGTGGAAACTCTGGACCGTGCACTGGACTCCTCCAGTGGAGCAACCCGGAGCTAACCCCTATACAGGGACTGTCCGGTCACCCCGCCAGAGGGCCTTGATGCACGGTAACCGAAGCACTAGCTGTACAGGCACAGTCCGTTCTGGAAAGAGGAAGGAAGATGTCCCTGAGGTCACAGGGTTCCAGATGGTAGTCCCGATAACAAGGCTCTGGTTCAGGTGCCGGGTGGAGATGACAGGTAGAACCAGATCCAGCTGGACGAGAGGGCGGAGGTCACCACGTGGAGCTGGGGATCAGAGACGGGTTCGGGCTGAAGAAGATGGTGGAGTTCTCAGCCGACCGTCACCGACAGGAGTTAAGCAGCAGTCGTGGTTAGGACCGGTTAGCGTGGCAGGACGGGCTCTGCGAGACAGACAAGGGTTAATACTGGACAAGGCAAAAGGGGACCTGAACTCCTAGCTTACTAAACACGTAGAACAGGCCCCACCCACCTGGAAGAAGAATCCTCTTATACCCTGTACCTGCAAGCCAATATCCTGTTTCTGGACGCTGGCCCTTTAAGAGAGGCTCAATGACCGCATGCGCGAGGCCCGAGTGCCTGAGACCAGGGAAGGAAGCGGCGCCGAAGAAGCAGGAGTGCCGGGCAGAGTGTCCTGCGATGCAGAGGGGCGCCTGGAGCCGGGGACGCATGGAAGACACGGGCGAGTGAGAGGGAGCAGGAGGACCATGGAAAGGAGGACCGGGGACAGGAGTGGTGAGCGGGGAGCGCCGTCGGGAACCGGGGAGCGTGCCACGGGGACCAGGGAGCACGACACGGGGACCGTGGAGCGTGACAGTACCCCCTCCTCCACTCCCCCCTCCCCACAACCAGGACAGGAAGGCACGAATTAGGGGAGTGCCAACATTCTCCCGGGGTTCCCAGGACCTGTCCTTGGGGCCATAACCCGCCCAGTCCACCAGGAAGAACTGCCGGCCCCGCACGGTCTTCATGGCCACGATATCCCTTACCGCATAAACGTCATCGCCAGCAATAGGAGGAGGAGCAGCAGAGGCGTCATCGGAGAAGGGACCAAGAACAACCGGCTTGAGCAAGGAGACATGGAAGGAGTTCGGTATTTGCATCGTGGCCGGGAGCTGCAGTTTGTAGGAGACCTCATTGATCTTGCTGACAACCTTGAACGGCCCGATGTATCGAGGTCCCAACTTGTACGAAGGCAGCTTCAATCGGATATATTTGGAAGCCAGCCAGACCAGATCGCCTGGAGAAAACTTTGGTGGATCCAGACGCCTCTTGTCGGCGTGTCTCTTCATCCACAGGTAGGCGCGTTCAAGAGAGATCTTAACAGTGTTCCATATGGCAGAGAAGTCTCGGGTCAGGGCATCAGCAGCGGGGACATCAGAAGCCGAGGATACTGGTAAAGTAACGGAAGGCTGAAGTCCGTAAACAACATGGAAAGGAGAGCTGGAGGTGGACTCGCTGACGTGATGGTTGTAGGAGAATTCAGCCCAAGGAAGAAGCGTGGACCAATCGTCATGATGGGCGTTGACGTAGTGGCGCAGGAATGAAGTCAGGATCTGGGGTTGACTCGTTCCACTTGGCCATTTGACTGAGGATGGTAGGCAGAAGAAAAGTCCAGAGACACTCCCAGATGCTTGCAGAGGGCCCTGCAGAAGCGTAAGGTAAACTGAGTTCCTCTGTCAGACACAATGTGTGCGGGAAAGCCATGGAACCGGAAGATGTGCTGTATGAAGGCGTCAGCGAGCTCCGGAGTGGAGGGCAATCCGACCATGGGGATGAAATGAACCATTTTAGAGAAACGGTCCACCACGACCCATATGACCGTATGCCCGGAGGGCAAGGGCAAGTCCGTAATAAAGTCCATGGCAAAGTGTCGCCACGGTACGGAGAGAATTGGCAAAGGCAGAAGACGGCCATAGGGAAGGTGCTTGAGCGTTTTGTTCCGGGCACAGGATGGACAGGCTGAGACGAAGGAGACGACGTCCTTGCGAAGAGATGGCCACCAATAGTGACGGACAATCGTACTTCATGTCTTCTTCTAGCCAGCATAGCTAGCTGTTTTCGAGGCATGACCCCAATGTAAGACTCTCTGCCTGTCGGTCTCCGAGACATAGGTCTTCCCAGGAGGTATCTGAGCCTGAGTGACAGGAGCCACCGGAATGACCTTGCTGGGACAAATGATGGTCTGGAACGCCTCCTCTTCCTGCTCTACTGGCACAAAGGACCTGGACAAGGCATCTGCTCGCACGTTCTTATCCGCGGGCCGGAAATGGAGTTGGAAATCAAACCAGGCAAAGAACAAGGACCATCGGGCTTGTCGTAAGTTCAGTCTTTGAGCCGACCGCAGGTATTCCAGGTTCTTGTGGTCAGTGTAAATGATCACGGGGTATACTGCACTCTCCAGGAGGTAGCGCCATTCTTCCAACGCCAGTTTGACGGCCAGTAGCTCTCGATCACCGATGGTGTAGTTGCGCTCAGGTGCCGAGAAGCTCTTGGAGAAGAATCCGCAAGTGACCATCTTCCCGGTGGAGGTCTTCTGCATGAATACTGCCCCAGCCCCTGAGGAGGAGGCATCCACCTCCAAGGTGAACTGTCGGTTCAACTCTGGACGATGGAGAACATGAGAGGAAGCAAAGGCCTGCTTCAGGGAGCGGAATGCAGCATTAGCCGCCGGTGGCCAGTTGTTCGGGTTAGCCCCCTTCTTTGTCAAGGCCGAGAGAGGCGCAGTCAGAGCAGAGAAGTGAGGAATAAACTGACGGTAGTAATTGGCGAAACCGAGGAAGCGTTGGATAGCCTTCAGTCCGGAAGGAGGGGGCCAGTTGAGGATGGAAGAGACCTTCTCTGGGTCCATCTGCAGACCGATGTTGGAGATCACGTAACCCAGGAAGGGAAGAGACGACTGTTCGAACACGCATTTCTCGTACTTGGCGTACAGGCGGTTCTCTCTCAGCCTTTGTAGGACCAGCTGCACGTTTTCTCTGTGGGTCGGTAGGTCCGGAGAGAAGACCAGGATGTCGTCAAGATACACGACCACACAGACATAGAGGAGATTCCTGAATACGTCGTTCACTAGTTCTTCGAAGACTGCCGGAGCCTTACACAGACTAAAGGGCATCACACAATACTCATAGTGCCCATCACGAGTGTTGAACGCGGTCTTCCATTCGTCCCCGGAGCGGATGCGAACAAGGTTGTAGGTACCGCGGAGATCCAACTTGGTGAACACACGGGCTCCTCTAAGCCGATCGAACAATGAGCGGCAGAGGGTATTTATTTTTCACGGTGATCTGGTTTAGTCCATGGTAGTCAATACAGGGACGCAGGTCACCTTCTTTCTTCTTAACGAAGAAAAAGCCTGCTCCAGCAGGAGACGAGGATCTCCGAATGAATCCCCTAGCCAGATTCTTGGTGATGTAGGTGGACATGGCCCGTGTTTCAGTAGGGGACAAGGGGTATATCCGTCCCCGAGGAGGCGTGGTTCCTGGCAGCAGGTCGATGGCACAGTCGTAGGGACGATGTGGCGGAAGCACCTCCAACTCCTTTTTATCAAACACGTCCGTGAAGGACCAATAGGCGGAAGGCAGTCCTGGTAGAGACTCCGGGGCCGGAGGTCGTCGGATGGGCTGTATGGACTTCAGACAGTTCTCGTGACAGAACGGACCCCATCGGGTGATCTCTCCAGTACACCAGCTGACTGAAGGTTCGTGTGCCCGTAACCAGGGGAGACCCAGCAGGATCTGATGAGACATGCAAGGAAGGACATAGAGAGTGATTTTCTCGGTGTGCAGGGCACCGATGCGAAGTTCCACAGGCTTGGTGATGAACGAGATGATGGTCTCCGAGAGGTGTCTCCCATCCACCGAAGCAATCACGAGGGGTTTGTCTAGTGAATTAACAGGCACTTGGTACTTGTCCACCGTAGCCTGCTGGATGAAGTTGCCTGTGGCCCCAGAGTCGAGATACGCTTCTGCCGTGAACTGGGACTCCTCCGTTGTCACCTGAACAGTCCATGTAATAGGATGTGAGAGAGTCCCAGTACCTAGGGTGGCCTCTCCTACCAACCCTAGGCTTTGGAGTTTCCCGGCCTCTCTAGACAGGACCGTAGCAGGTGTGTGCCATCTCCGCAGTAGAGGCAGAGGCCCTTGGCGAGCCGTTCTGCTCGGCGTTGCTCAGACTGCCTCAGACGGTTGATTTGCATAAGCTCGTGGACAGGAATGCCAGATGACACCGCCTGGGGAGCGGCGGGTTTCAACGGAGGAGAGGAGTGCCATACTGGACGTCTCTCCCAGGACAGTTCTTTGGATCGTTCCTGAAAGCGGAGGTCCACTCAGGTTGCTAGAGCAATCAGTGCATCCAAGGTGGAGGGCACATCGCGGCCGGCCAACTCGTCCTTGATACGACCAAAGAGCCCTTCCCAGAAAGCGGCAGTTAAAGCCTCATTGTTCCATCCTAATTCTGAGGCCAAAGTGCGGAAGCAGATGGCATACTGGCCCACCGTCAAGGTCCCCTGACGTAACCTGATGAGTGATGAGGCGGACGCGGAGGCGCGTCCGGGTTCGTCAAATGTGGTGCGAAAAGCTTGCAGGAAGTCCTGGATGTTGGTGGTCACAGGATCCTCCTTCTCCCACAAGGGATTCATCCAGGCCAGTGCTTCACCCTCTAGATGTGACATCACAAACGCAACCTTGGCTTGGTCTGAGGCAAAAAGATGCGGAAGAAACTTGAAATGGAGGGAGCACTGATTCACAAATCCCCTGCAGGCCTTAGGATCCCCAGCATACCGGGGCGGAGATGCCAGCCGGAGTTTAGAGGTCTCCGAGGAAGCCCCCACGGGAGTTGCGGACGTGGACTGAGTTGCCAGGGACATGGCTGTCACTTGTAGCGTATTCAGGCGGGTGTCCACCGATGTCATGAAAGCCAGCATGCGGGATTGGGTTTCGCGTTGACGTCCCAGTTCCTGCTGTAATCCGGCCAGCTGGGACGCCAGTGCTTCGGCGGGATCCATCGCCTGTTCTAGCTGTAAGGTCCTGGTGGTGGAAACTCTGGACCGTGCAGCGGACTCCTCCAGTGGAGCAACCCGGAGCTAACCCCTATACAGGGACTGTCCGGTCACCCCACCAGAGGGCCTTGATGCACGGTAGCCGAAGCACTAGCTGTACAGGCACAGTCCGTTCCGGAAAGAGGAAGGAAGATGTCCCTGAGGTCACAGGGTTCCAGATGGTAGTCCCGATAACAAGGCTCTGGTTCAGGTGCCGGGTGGAGATGACAGGTGGAGCCGGATCCAGCTGGACGAGAGGGCGGAGGTCACCACGTGGAGCTGGGGATCGGAGCCGGGTCCGGGCTGAAGAAGATGGTGGAGTCCTCAGCCGACCGTCACCGACAGGAGTTAAGCAGCAGTCGTGGTTAGGACCGGTTGGCGTGGCAGGACGGGCTCTGCGAGACAGACAAGGGTTAATACTGGACAAGGCAAAAGGGGACCTGAACTCCTAGCTTACTAAACACGTAGAACAGGTCCCGCCCACCTGGAAAAAGAATCCTCTTCTACCCTGTACCTGCAAGCCAATATCCTGTTTCTGGACGCTGGCCCTTTAAGAGAGGGTAAATGACCGCGCGCGCGCCCTAACGCGCATGCGTGAGGCACGAGTGCCTGAGACCAGGGAAGGAAGCAGCGCCGAAGAAGCAGGAGTGCCGGGCAGAGTGTCCTGCGATGCAGAGGGGCGCCTGGAGTGGGGACGCATGGAGGACACCCGCGAGGGAGAGGGAGCAGAAGGACTGTGGAAAGGAGGACCGGGGACAGGAGTGGTGAGCGGGGAGCGCCGTCGGGAACCGGGGAGCATGCCACGGGGACCGGGGAGTGTGACAACTGCCATGACTGTATATGGCTCACAGTGTTGAAGATATTTTTATTTTCTTTTTGCAGTTACTAATAGATACACATATTAGCCTCTACACAACCTTGGAAGTATCGATTACGTCCTATTTGGCAGGAATCTCCCAACCTTGGATGTACCGGGTACATACTTGTGATTATGTGGGCGCAGGAGCTGTGCCCGTATTAACGTTGCCAGCAACTCAACTTGCTTGACAGCTGAGCCTCGGCTCTCACAGTACCTGTGCTGTCCATGGATTTTTAACCTCTCAGATGCTGCAATCAATATCAATTATGGCATTTAGGGGTTGGGAGAGGGAGTGTGCTCCATCTCCGTTCAAATTGTTGCCCCCGAGGAGTCATCGTGAGAGCCTGATTGTTGCTATGGAAACACAAGGTTGTCATGACAAGACAGGGGCATTATCTCAGAGACTTGGGTTGCTGCACTCACCTTGTGTGGAATACGTTGGTCCTGGGGGTTTTCGAGGTTAATAAATTGGTGAAAGATGGTGGGGTTTTTTTGTACTTTATTTCAAATAAAGGGCTTCTTCAGTGTTTGTGTTTATTTCTATTCCCTTTACTAATGTAGGGCTTAGCGGCTGCTGTAATCTGTTATTAACCCTTTATTACCTTGATTGAGACTGCACCAGGGCAATTGGG
This sequence comes from Anomaloglossus baeobatrachus, assembly GCF_048569485.1. Classification (NCBI taxonomy): domain Eukaryota; kingdom Metazoa; phylum Chordata; class Amphibia; order Anura; family Aromobatidae; genus Anomaloglossus; species Anomaloglossus baeobatrachus. The sequence continues at coordinate 202,267,591 of NC_134359.1, forward strand.
AAGAGCTGGATAAAGTTCCACGATTGTCACATCTAATGGATGTGACAGTCCTGGGCAGCTGCAAGCTGCAATTTTTAGGCTGGGGGGCCCAATAAGCATGGATCTCTCCAGCCTCAGAATACCGGCCCCCAGATTTCAGGCTTTGTCATGCCTAGGTATCAAAATTGGGGGGGGGGACCGCACTCCAATTTTTAATTATTTATATAAATTATTTTTAAAAAATCCACATGCGGTTCCTCTAATTTTAATACACAGCCAAGATAAGCACATGCCTGGGGGGCTGCAGCCTGTAGCTGTATACTTTATCTGTGCTGGGTATCATAATATGGGACCCCACAACAATGTATTTATTTATTTATTTATTATTTATTTATTTTTACACCTATCTACAGTGACCTGCAGAGTCTGTGATTGCAAGCTCTATCACACAGGCTTGGGGCGCCGTCTGACTGCAACCAGTCACAGATGCCAGGACTGCCAATGGGCAAGAGAAGCAGTGAATCTGCATGAAGGTAAATGAGCGTTTCGGAAAATGAGTGAGTATAAGCAGCTTGCTTTATTTTTATTTTTACTTTATTTTTTTCTTTTATTTCCAGAGTTTCCGGATCATTAGCCAGAGTTCCCTGAGAACTCTGGGTCTGGGTCCAGCATCCGGATACTTTTAAAACCATGCAAATTCGGACTTTTCAAGTTCGGGTCGGTCTCCCATCACTAGTTACCAGCCAGTATGTGTAGAAGAACAGATAGAGTCCTGTTAAGTGCATGGAGGTTGTGTAAACAGATGATACACTGGCCAGATTTTGGAGAAAATGTCTTAACCCCTTAAGGACGAAGCCAGATTTGTACTTAATGCCCAGGCCATTTTTTGCAATTTTGACCAGTGTCCCTTTATAAGGCTATAACTCTGGAACGCTTCAATGGATCCCGGTGATTCTGAGATTGTTTTTTCGTGACATATTGGGCTTCATGTTAGAGGTAAATTTAGGATGATATTTTTTTATTTTATTTGTGAAAAAATCTGAAATTTGACAAAAAAATTAAAAATTTTGCAAGTTTCAAACTTTTAATTTTTATGCCCATAAACCGGAGAGTTATGTCACACGAAATAGTTAATAAATAACATTTCCCACTTGTCTACTTTAGATCAGCGCAATTTTTGAAACAAAATTTTTTGGGGTTAGGAAGTTAGAAGGGTTCAAAGTTCATCAGCAATTTCCCATTTTTTCATCAAAATTTACAAAACCATTTTTTTAGGGACCACATCACATTTGATGTGACTTTGAGAGGCCTGGGTGACAGAAAATACCCAAAAGTGACACCATTCTAAAACCTGCACCCCTCAAGGTACTCAAAACCACATTCAAGAAGTTTATTAACCCTTCAGGTGCTTCACAGGAACTAAAGTAATATGGAATGAAAAAAAATAAAAATTAACATTTTACCTAAAAATGTTACTTTAGCACTAATTTTCTTACTTTTTGAAGAGGTAACACCAAAAATTGGACCTCACACTTTGTTACCCACTTTCTTATGAGCGCGCCGATACCCCACATGTGGTCAGAAACCTTTGTTTGGGTAAATGGGAGGGCTTGGAATGAAAGGAGCAATATTTGAATTTTGGAAAGCAAAGTTGGCTGAAACAGATTGCGGGCACCGTGTTGCTTTTACAGATCCCCTAAGGTACCTAAACAGCAGGAACCCCCCTCAAGTGACCCCATTTTGGAAACTAGACCCCTTAAGGCTTCTATCGAGGGGTATACTGAGCATTTTGGACCCACAGGTACTTCACAGATTTTGATAACGTTACTTTGTCATATTGAAAATTGTAATTTTTTTCTCAAAAATGTTGCTTTAGCATCAATTCTCTCACTTTTTCAAGAGGTAATTCCAAAAATTTGACCCAAATGTTTGTTACCCACTTTTTTATGAGCGCGGTGATACCTCACATGTGGTCTGAAACCTTTGTTTGGACAAATGGGAGGGCTTGGAACGAAAGGAGCAATATTTGAATTTTGGAAAGGAAATTTGGCTGAAAAAGATTGTGGGCACCATGTTGCATTTGGAGGACCCCTAAGGTACGTAAACAGCAAAAAACCACCACAAGTGACCCCATATTGGAAACTAGGCCTCTCAAGGAATTTATGTAGATGTTTGGTGAGTACCCTGAACCCCCAGGTGCTTCACAGAAGTTTGATACAAGTAAAATATATCTTTGTACCGTGTTAGCCAGTAGAGATAAAAAAAATTGTTTAAAAGAACAGAGAGTCCTCAGTGGTTGATACCTTTTAATGGCTAACTGAAGTTAGCCATTAAAAGGTATCAACCACTGAGGACTCTCTGTTCTTTTAAACAATTTTTTTTATCACAGAAGTTTATAACGTTGAGCCATGAAAATAAAAAAATAAAATTTTACCACAAAATTGTTACTTCAACCAGGTAGCTTTTTTTTTCACAAGGGTAACAGGAAAAAAATCACCATGAAATGTATTCTGCAATTTCTCCTGAGTTTGGTGATATCTTATATGTGGTGGAAATCAACTGTTTGGGCACACGGCAGGTCTTGGAAGGGAAGGAGTGCCATTTGACTGCACATTTGGCTGGAATAATTAGCGGACGCTATGTCGCATTTGGAAAGCCCCTAAAGTGCCTAAACAGTGGAGGCCCCCCACAAGTGACCCCATTCTGGAATCAAGAAACCTCAAGGGTTTTATCTAGGTGTATATTGAGCATTTTGAATCCACGAATACTTCACAGAATTTGATAAGCTTAGGTTGCCATATTGAAAATTTTCATTTTTTTCACAAAAATGTTTCTTTAGCTTCACATTTCTCACTTTTTCAAGAGGCAACAACAAAACGTGGACCCCACAGGTTGTTATCCAATTTCTTGTGAGCGCAGGGATACCCCATATGTGGCCAAAAACCTTTGTTTGGATATATGGGAGGGCTTGGAATGGAAGGAGCACCATTTGAATTTTGGAAAAGTTGAAATACAGTTAGGTCCAGAAATATTTGGACAGTGACACAAGTTTTGTTATTTTAGCTGTTTACAAAAACATCTTCAGAAATACAATTATATATATAATATGGGCTGAAAGTGCACACTCCCAGCTGCAATATGAGAGTTTTCACATCCAAATCGGAGAAAGGGTTTAGGAATCATAGCTCTGTAATGCATAGCCTCCTCTTTTTAAAGGGACCAAAAGTAATTGGACAAGGGACTCTAAGGGCTGCAATTAACTCTGAAGGCGTTTCCCTCGTTAACCTGTAATCAATGAAGTAGTTAAAAGGTCTGGGGTTGATTACAGGTGTGTGGTTTTGCATTTGGAAGCTGTTGCTGTGACCAGACAACATGCGGTCTAAGGAACTCTCAATTGAGGTGAAGCAGAACATCCTGAGGCTGAAAAAAAAAGAAAAAATCCATCAGAGAGATAGCAGACATGCTTGGAGTAGCAAAATCAACAGTCGGGTACATTCTGAGAAAAAAGGAATTGACTGGTGAGCTTGGGAACTCAAAAAGGCCTGGGCGTCCACGGATGACAACAGTGGTGGATGATCGCCGCATACTTTCTTTGGTGAAGAAGAACCTGTTCACAACATCAACTGAAGTCCAGAACACTCTCAGTGAAGTAGGTGTATCTGTCTCTAAGTCAACAGTAAAGAGAAGACTCAATGAAAGTAAATACAAAGGGTTCACATCTAGATGCAAACCATTCATCAATTCCAAAAATAGACAGGCCAGAGTTAAATTTGCTGAAAAATACCTCATGAAGCCAGCTCAGTTCTGGAAAAGTATTCTATGGACAGATGAGACAAAGATCAACCTGTACCAGAATGATGGGAAGAAAAAAGTTTGGAGAAGAAAGGGAACGGCACATGATCCAAGGCACACCACATCCTCTGTAAAACATGGTGGAGGCAACGTGATGGCATGGGCATGCATGGCTTTCAATGGCACTGGGTCACTTGTGTTTATTGATGACGTAACAGCAGACAAGAGTAGCCGGATGAATTCTGAAGTGTACCGGGATATACTTTCAGCCCAGATTCAGCCAAATGCCGCAAAGTTGATCGGACGGCGCTTCATAGTACAGATGGACAATGACCCCAACCATACAGCCAAAGCTACCCAGGAGTTCATGAGTGCAAAAAAGTGGAACATTCTGCAATGGCCAAGTCAATCACCAGATCTTGAGCCAATTGAGCTTGCATTTCACTTGCTCAAATCCAGACTTAAGACGGAAAGACCCACAAACAAGCAAGACCTGAAGGCTGCAGCTGTAAAGGCCTGGCAAAGCATTAAGAAGGAGGAAACCCAGCGTTTGGTGATGTCCATGGGTTCCAGACTTAAGGCAGTGATTGCCTCCAAAGGATTCGCAACAAAATATTGAAAATAAAAATATTTTGTTTGGGTTTGGTTTATTTGTCCAATTACTTTTGACCTCCTAAAATGTGGAGTGTTTGTAAAGAAAAGTGTACAATTCCTACAATTTCTATCAGATATTTTTGATCAAACCTTCAAATTAAACGTTACAATCTGCACTTGAATTCTGTTGTAGAGGTTTCATTTCAAATCCAATGTGGTGGCATGCAGAGCCCAACTCGCGAAAATTGTGTCACTGTCCAAATATTTCTGGCCCTAACTGTAAATTGCGCGCACCATGTCACATTAGCAGGGCCTCTTGGGTACCTATACATATATAGAGACCCCCCACAAGTGACTCCATTTTGGAAACTGGACCCCTCAAGGATTTTATTCAGAAGTATAGTAAGCATTTTGAATCCACAGGTACTTCACAAAAATGTTGCTGTAGCAACAAATTTCTCTCTTTTAGGCTATGTGGCCATGATCCAGCGACACAGCGTCTAGTACACAGTGTCAGCCTTCCTGCAGAGATGTGAGTGTTGTCCACGGGAGAACGCAGCTGCCCATGCCCACGATTTGGGTTCAGGCCGCTGTGGAGCTCTATGCTACCTGCAGAGCACACTCATCTCCGCAGCATAAATTGACATGCTGAGGCTCGGGAAGCTGCGCCACAGGTCGGTTTATGCTGCGGAGAAAACAAGCACAGTGGGCACGGGATTTCTAAAAATCCTTCCACTGTGCTTCTACTGCACAACGCAGCGTTATGGACGCAGGGAAAACACTCTGCGTCCAAAACGCTGCAAACCCTGATTGTGGGCGCACAGCCTAAAATGCTACAATGGATGAATGGATAGATGTCAAACATATATAACGTCCCACCCCCCTGCATATTCTAAGCTGGCGCCCTTTAGTGCCTTTCATGTGGCACTAAAGGGTGCCTAGCCTTGTATTTAGCCCAAAAAAAAAAAAAAATAATTAAAATAAATGACGTGGGGTCCCCCCTATTTTTGATAGCCAGCTAGGGTAAAGCAGACAGCTGTAGCCTGCAAACCACAGCTGACAGCTTAACCTTGGCTGGTGATCAATTTGGAGGGCTCCCCGAGCTGTTTTGTTTTTTTAATTATTTATAAATAAATAATTAAAAAAAACAAACAAACGTGGGGTCCCCCCAAATTAGATCACCAGCCAAGGTGAAGCTGACAGCTGGGGTCTGGTATTCTCAGGGTGGGAAGAGCCATGGTTATTGGACTCTTCCCAGCCTAAAAATAGCAGGCCGCAGCCGCCCCAGAAGTGGCGCATCCATTAGATGCGCCAATTCTGGCGCTTCGCCCCAGCTCATCCCGCGCCCTGGTGCGTTGGCAAACGGGGTAATAACTGGGGTTGATACCAGGTGTGTAATGTCACCTGGCATCAAGCCCAGCAATTTGTTATGTCACGGCGTCTATCAGATACCCGACATAACTAATTGACCGTAATAAAAAAAAAAATTGACAACAAAAAAAATTTATTTGAAAAAACACTCCCCAAAACATTCCCTGATTGACCAATTTATTGAAAAGAAAAGAAAAAAAAAATCCACTGTAATCCATTTGGACGTCCCACGTCGCCTCTGGACCTTCTAGAATATGGGGGACACGTTCAGGGAACGTATCCCCCATTTTCTAGGTGTGAGGACCCTCCATTTGAGGAGAGTGGGTGCAATGAATCTGCACCCACCCTCCCTGGGTCACAGCTGCAGTGTGCCGAGCAGCAGCAGCAGCCAGCGTCCTGAACACAGGAAGCTGTCAGCTGCTCTGCACATGTGACCGGCGTCTGCTGTGAAGGAGCCGGAGGAGGGGGCCGCGGGGGATCAGCGCTCCGACAGGTACGTATGACACCGGGGAACACCGGGGGGGATAGGGGGGGACCCGGCAGGGCCTAGGGAGCAGGTTTCTGTCGCATGTGTTATGACACATGCGACAGAAACCATAGGAAAGGGGGAAATGCGGCCGGCGCGCTGCTGTGCTCGCCGGTGCGCGCGGCCATCTTGGATTTTCGGGAGGGGGTTGGGGGTCGGGGGGGGCACTTTGGGGATACCGAGGGGACCGGAGGGAACCGGGAAAAAGATTTATCTCCCATCTGGCATGTTTGATCATGCCAGATGGGAGATAAATCATTTTTTACCGGCGCGGTCATTTACTGTAACCTGATCATCGGTATACGGTGTATACCGGTCATCAGGTGAGCGGGGACCGGAAAAACCAGCCAGAATCATGATCTCCAGGGTCTCAGCTACCCCCGGCAGCTGAGACCCCGGAAATTTTCTGACTCTGGGGGGCGCTAGACCCTTTTTTCCGACCGCCGTTAAAAAGCGGCGGTTTGGAAGAAGTACCCTAATTTGTCGCCGTTAAAAGGCGTATCGGCGGTCGTTAAGGGGTTAAAGGCAAAATGGTTATATAGTTATAGTTAAACTAGAAGGTGGCCCGATTCTAACGTATCGGGTAGTCTAGAATGTGTATGTAGGTTAGCAGATTGAATAAAACTGTAATGAATGGACTGGATGGGTTAGGTTTAATTTAGTATTCTTATAATTGTTTATTGGTTTTAAAATGACAAACAACAGAAGGAACAGTTTTAATAGATGAGTCTAATGTTTAATGATGTCCATGGCTTGTAATGAAAGAAGGCCATGAACAGTGTAAAGTTATGTAAAACTATGCTGATGCTGTGATGTGGCCCAATGCTGGTATGTGCCCCCATCGTGGTGCAGCCACCATCCTGACATGTGCCCCCATCCTGCGGGGTAAAGGTGCTTTCACACCTACGTTCAGCACAATCTGCCGCTATGGAGAATAGCGCAGTCCATTAACGCACAGCAATATTCTCCATAGACTTGTATTGACGACGCATTGTAACGCAAGTGTCTGCGTTGCATCCGCTGGATGACGCTGAGTTGTTATTTTGACGCAGCGTCAGGCGGAGGGAATGCTACATGTAGCGTTTTTTGGGTCGTTAAAATAATGCACATTGACAGATTCCGATGGAATCCGCCAAGGTGTCTAATGATTGTCTATGGTGGCGGATTCCGCCGCTATGCGCTAAGCAGCGGAATCCGCTGACAAATTCCGTCACGTTCTACTGAGCATGCTCAGCATGTCCAGCAGAACGATCTAAATTGTTTAAAATCACTCCTGGTCTCTCTCCCCCCTCTCCCCCCCTTCTCTCATACTCACCGATCACGAGCGCGGTGCTGCACGACTGTCACAAAGCTCCGGCGGGTTTTCCTCTTTTGAAAATGCCGGCCGCTCATTATTCAATCTCGTATTCCCTGCTTCCCCCGCCCACCAGTGCCTATGATTGGTTGCAGTCAGACCCGCCCCCACACTGAGTGACAGCTGTCTCACTGCAACCAATCACAGCTGCCGATAGGCGGGTCTATATCATGCAGTAAAATAAATAAATAAATAATTAAAAAAAACGACGTGCGGTCTTCCACAATTTTGATACCAGCCAAGATAAAGCCACATGGCTGAAGGCTGGTATTCTCAGGAAGGGGAGCCCCACATTATGGGGAGCCCCCCGCCCAAAAATATCAGCCAGCAGCCACCCAGAAATGCCGCATGCATTAGATGCGACAGTCCCGGGACTCTATCCAGCTCATCCCGAATTGCCCTGGTGCGGTGGCAATCGAGGTAATAATGAGTTAATTACAGAACCCCATAGCTGCCACTAAGTCCTAGGTTAATCATGGCAGGCGTCTCCACGAGATACCTTCTATGATTAACTTGTAAGTTAAAAAAAATAAAATACACCAGAAAAAATCCTTTATTTGGAATAAAAGACAAAAAAACCCTCTTTCACCACTTTATTAAACCCCCAAAAATACCCCTCCAGGTCCGACGCAATCCACAGAGGTCCCACGACGCTTTCAGCTCTGCTACATGAAGCTGACAGGAGCGGCAGTAGAACACGACCACTCTCTATCAGCTCCACGCAGCAACTGAAGTGAGCCGCACGATCAGCTGTGCCCTCATTCAAGTGACCCGCGGATACAGCTCTCGGGTGGAGGACTGCAGCTGTGGCCCAGGTCACCTGAGTGACGGCAAAGCTGAACGCGCGGCTCACTGCAGTCATTCAGGGGATTTGCGGTCACCTCTCTCTCTCTCTCCTCCCAAACGCAAATCTCCTTTTCCCGGCAAAACATTAAAAAAAACAAAAAAAAAAAACCCCGCAAAACGTTCTTCTACAGGAATACGTTACTTTATTAGCACACTATTTGCAACGCATCCGTCACATGCATCACACAACGCACTGTGACGGATGCCTCACAGCGCAAGTGTGAAAGCAGCCTAATGTGTGTGGGGGCGGAGTGCGAGGTGGGTGGAGCCGAGTGGGCCCAAGGCGCTGAGGACGTCAGTTTCAGGGACTGCATGGCTGGGGAAAGTTGACTATCCAAGGGTGTGTGTGTGTGTGTTCAGTGTATACATGCGGAGGGCGGGGTGCGGGGGGGCGGAGCAGAGCGGGGAAGTGTCGGGTGTCGTCCTGTTGGCCCGTTGTTCGGGCTGTTCAGCTAGGCTCCTTGCACACGAAGCCAGGGTAAATATCGGGTAACTAAGCAAAGCGCTTTGCTTGGTTACCCGATATTTACCTTGGTTACCAGCATACACCGCTTAGCGCTGGCTCCTTGCACACGTAGGCAGGGTAAATATCAGGTAACTAAGCAAAGCGCTTTGCTTAGTAATCCGATGTGTACCCTGGTTACGTGTGCAGAGAGCCTTAGCTGAGCCGTTGGTCGCAGGCTCTTTAGCACACGCACTGTGGCGACGGTTGTCACTGTAATTACGTCATTTTGGAGCAAGACAGACAGACAGACAGACAGAATAAGGCAATTATATATATAGATAAGTGAGATAAAGCAATAGGCCAGTCTAAAGAAATGCGTTTTTAAGGCACACGTTACAAGAAAAAAGGTTTTGGTATCGTGTTAGCCAGTTGAAAAATTATTGATTGTTCTTAGTGAGAGAAACAAAATTGTAATCTTGTTGTGAGACCTTTTAATAGCTAACTAAAATAAAATAAAATGATGTTACAGAGCAAGCTTTCGAGACATTTCAGGTCCCTTCATCAGGCATGGTATGACAAAATATCTGAAGAAACACAAATATATACACAAACAGAGCATAGGGATGGCATAATAAAAGGACATTTAAATAAACAAACACTGAGCTTAGAGAATAAATCCTTAATTAGCTTTGATTAGTGGTGTGAAAGTTTTATTGCCCCAATATCCATGTAGGATCAGAGGTCTGGTGCCCTAGCAGTCTCTGGAGCAGACTCCTCAGATTTTGTACTGGGTCATAAATCTTCCTGACAGCTTGAGTCCTGTGTCCACAGAGTTAAACATTTTAATGAATTTGTATTCCCAGACCCTTCGATGGCTCTGTGATCTGAAGTTGCCTTTTAATATGACAACTTTTATATTGTTTATGTTGTGTCCTGAAGCACAGAAATGTTTGGCCACAGGTAAATGTTTTTTTTTGTAACATCATTTTATTTTATTTAGTTAGCCATTAAAAGGTATCACAACAAGATTATAATTTTGTTTCTCTCACTGAGAACAATAATAATAATCAATAATTAAGGCACACGTGAAACAGTGGGGATTAGGAATTGATCAAATTGTTCTGGATTGTGAATTCCAGAGAAGTGGTGTAGCATATGAGAAGTCTTGGAGATGGGAGTGGGAGTTTCAGATTACTGAGAATGTTAGTCTAAAGGGTGCTTTACATGCTGCGACATCGCTAATGATATATCGTTGGGGTCACAGTGTTTGTGACGCATATCCGGCGTCGTTAGCGACATCACAGCATGTAACACATCTGAGCGACCTAAAACGATCGCAAAAGAGGTAAAAATCGTTGGTATTGGAGAGGTCGCTCCAACACCAAAAATTGTTGACAGGTGAGTAGTGAGGTTGGTTGTCGTTCCTGCGGCAGCACACATCGCTATGTGTACGAAGAGGAGGAAAAGGACACACATAATTTAGGCACACATCAAAAAATTATAGGCAGGAAATAACAATTCTAGATGGAGGGGTGCACAGCCTGAAGATGGAGGGGTGCACAGCCTGAACAGGCTGTGCACCCCTCCATCTTGTTTACACATCGCTATGTGTGACACCGCAGGAACGAGGAAGCTCACCGTACCTGCGTCCCCCTGGCAATGAGGAAGGAAGTAGGTGGGCGGGATGTTTGACCCACTCATCTCCGCCCCTCCTCTGCTATTGGCGGCCACTTAGTGATGTCGCTATGACGCCGAACGAACCGCCCCCTTAGAAAGGAGGCGGTTCGCCGATCACAGCGACGTCGCTAGGCAGGTAAGTACGTGTGACAGGTGTAAGCGATGTTGTGCGCCACGGGCAGTGATTTGCCCGAGTCGCACAACCGAAGGGGGCGGGTACGCTCGCTAGCAACATCTGTACCGATATCGCAGCGTGTAAAGCACCCTTTAGGTCATAAGCAGAACGGAGGTCAGGGGTAGGGTTTTGTACGTGAGAATGTTAAGTGGACTCTGTAGCGGATGAACAACCAGTGCATTGACTGGTACAAGGTGGAGGCATCAGTTTTGCAGTTGCAGAGCAATATGATCCTGGCTGCTGGATTCAGAATGGATTGGGCAGGGGAGAGTTTAGTAAGAGGGAGACCTATTAGGAGAGAGTTGCAATGAATCAGAGCAACAGTAAAGCGGGCTTTACACGCTACAACATATCTAACGATGTGTCGGTGGGGTCACGTCGTAAGTGACGCACATCCGGCATGGTTAGTGACATAGTTGCGTGTGACAGCTACGTGCAATTGCGATTGAACGTAAAACCGTTCATCGCATACACGTCGTTCATTTGCTAAAAATTGCACGTCGGGTTGTTCAATGTTCCCAAGGCAGCACACATCGCAGTGTGTGACACCCCAGGAACGATGAACAGATCTTACCTGCATCCCGCCTGCAATGCGGAAGGAAGGAGGTGGGCGGGATGTTTACGTCCCGCTCATCTCCGCCCCTCCGCTTCTATTGGCCGGCTGCCGTGTGACGTCGCTGTGACTCCGAACGTCCCTCCCACTCCAAGAAGTGGATGTTTGCTGCCCACATCGAGGTCGTATGGAAGGGTAAGTACGTGTGACGGCAAATAATCGTTTGTGCGACACGGTCAACAAATTGAACGTGTCGCACATACGATGGAGGCGTGTCACACCACATACGATATCGTATGCTTAATTGTAAGGTGTAAAGCAGGCTTTTTGCACAGTCAAAGGTAAGAAACTGTCAAATTCTAGAGAAGTTCTTGAGGTGTGGGTGATATGAGCAATGCAATTGATCAGTTGTTGAGAATGAAGGAAAGATGTCAGTCAAATACAATGACAAGTAAAAGGGTAAAAATGTTTTGAAATTTTAACTTTTAGACTCTATATCTCACCACCCACTACAGCTGTGAGTGTGAGACTACCTTCATTTTATAGACTATCATCTTGGCTATCTCATACATAAATTTGATTTGCAATTATTTAGCATATGTTTAGTTATGCAGATTCTTGTCATGTCTCTGCATTGTTACTGTTTTGCTACTCATGTTTGACAATTTTTGTTTCTTCATGTATACTAAAAAGTACAATCTGTTTACACATTGTCTGATAGCTCTGTGTTAGGTTGATTCCCAAGCAATAAGTCACTGGTCCGAATTGAGGAGCAGCCATGAACAAGATTTGCCAAGAAAAGAGAAACAGCATCATCTAGTTCATCAATAGTGGTCTCTCAGCCAAGAAAATTGCAAAACTGCATCATGTCAGTGCGATGACAGTTGGAAGAATTCAAAATTAAGTCCATCCATCTATTCAAAAGCCAAGAGGCGGATGTCCAGGCAAATACTGGAGTCAATAAGTTGGCTTATCACAGGGTCTATCAGTTCTGGTGCAACAAACACGGCAGTGGAGGAGGCTTGTATGCTTCGTAATAGTGAGATCACAGATGTCCATGCAAGCACCATGTGACGCATGTTACACAAGTCTGGAATTGTGGTAAATAAAAAAGGTGAAGGAGCCTCGACTTTAATATCATCATAAGCGGTGTTGACTCAAATTTGCAAAAAAGTGTGAAAACTGGACAGCAGAAGATTGGAAATGGGTGATTTGGAGTGATAAGAAGTGATGAGATGATATAAAAGTCAATAGACTAGCCTCTGATGAGTGTGGATCTGGAAGAAACAAGTGAAAAAGGGGCTAATAGATCTAGAAATTGAAGGAACTGTCAAGTTCAGTGACGGAAGCCTGATGATATGGGGTTGTTTCACAGCCAAAGGTGTTGAATACTTGACCAGGATTGATAGTAATCTTGATCAAAAACATCAAAGCAGAAGCATTATACTGGAGCTTTCCTGATGGTAAATGACAGTAAAATTAAACCTGGTAAAAAACAAAGACCATTTAGCCTGCCTGGGTTTGAGATATTTGGCAGACTCGAGATATGACAGGTTTTTGTGGTCTATGATTACCGTAATCAGATGAATTGCCCCCTCCAGTTAATAGCGCCATTCCTCGAAAGCTGACAATAAATAGATACAAGCTACTACACTACCTAATGGAGAAAGGGACTGGACACAGATATTGGCGAAGAGTCGTGTGACTGGATATATATAGAGCCTTAAAAATGGAAGGGAAGGGAAAATGAGTTTGAATGTTTCTATACACTGGTAGTGGTAGGATGGGCTGGCTAATAAACTAAAATACCTAAGTCCTGCAGATAGGAGAGGATGTCAACTCAAGGGTGGAGAAAGGGATAGCTCTCCACACCTGTACACGGTAAGAGGGCACTTATAAAAAGTATAGGCTAATTATAAACTAATTAGTTGGTAACCCCAAGGAGGTGTAGATTAGACTGGTAAACTAGGCAAAAAGCATACCGGTAAGTGTCTTGAATGGATTTGAGGGCGATGGTGGAGAAGGTGATGTGTTTTGATTCAGGGACCGAGCAGGATCAAAAAAAGGGGAAACCCAAAAAGTAACCAGAGTGGCTGGAACCTTATTGGGCTGCAGACCTAATCCTGACACACAACTAGAATTAGCCGTGGTACGAGCCTACGATGACCTAGTCATCTTGACACAGCCAGAGAACTAAATATTCTTACAGCTAGAATTATAAGAAAAGCAAATCTGCCTCGGAGCAATCCCCAAAGATATAGATAGCCCCCCACATGTAAAGACTACGGTGATATAGGAAAACACAATAAAAAGCTAGAAAACAGATTCAGCAAAGATGAGACCCAAACTATCTTTATAGGAAAGGATAGGAAAGAGCACTGTCTGCAGATGTAAAAACCCTAAAAAATCTCAGCACGCCTGACATGGAAAAACCTTCAGACCCCACGGGCCTCTCCCCCACTATATCAGTACTCTGATGTTACTGGGAACCAAAAACACTAATATAGATGAGTGACTGAATTTAATACCAAGCATGGCAACACACAATACATTGCAGAATCATGGAGCTAAATATATAGACACTCCCAGCAGGGAATGATCCAATTACACCAGGAACTCCACACAGGCAAAATAGGAATCAAGCAATGGTATCAAAACAGAAAAATAACAAGAAAGTGGAAACAATAAGCAGAGGTACAAAGACCAACTTATCTTGAGAGGAGTTCTGGTAGAGAGCAGGGCTGGTTTCAGAATATCCTTAACACACAGGAAATCAATTGAGCACTGTCAAGTAACAGAAGAAACTACTCAGTTATATAGTCCCAATCTGAAAGGCCTGATTGCCAGTCCTCCACAGGTGTGTGGCTCTCATTCAACAAGTCAACTGCACCGCCAGCACTGACCACAAGAGGGAGCCCCAAACTGGAAAATGTATTCATAACAGAGATGGCTCTCCACATCAGTGAACGGTAAAAGGGCCTGTGAGGTAGTAGGGTGACTCATATGTGAAGGACAGCATGTATCCTGTTGTGAATACGTTTTCCAGTTTGGGGCTCCCTCTTGTGGTCAGTGCTGGTGGTGCAATTGATTTGTGGAATGAAATCCACACACCTGTAGAGGACTGGCAATCAAGGTGAGATTGGTAGTATATAACTGAGTAGTTTTCTCTTGTTACTTGCCGGTGCTCATTGGATATCCTGTGTTTTAAGGACATTCTGTAACCAGCCCTGCTCACTACCAGATCTCCTCTCAGATAAATGGTCTTTGTACCTCTGCTGTTTGTTTTGCACTTTCTTGTTATTTTTTCTGCTTTGATACTAATGCTTGATTCCTATTTTGTTTGTGTGGAATTCTTGGTGGAATGGGATCATTTCCTGCTGGGAGTGTCTGTATACTTAGCTCCATGATTCTGCAAGGTATTATGTTTGTCATGCTTGGTATTAATTCAGTCCCCCTTCTGTATTAGTGTTTTTGGATCCCAGTAACATTTGAGTGCTGATATAGTGGGGGAGAAGTTGCGTGACCTCAGGGTTTTTCCATATCATAAGTGCTGGTATTTATTAGGGTTTTTTACGGTTGCAGACAGTGCTCCTTCCTATCCTTTCCTATAAAGATAGTTTGGGCCTCACCTTTGCTGAATCTGTCTTTTCTAGCTTTGTATTGTGTTTTTCTATATCACCGCAGCCTTTACATGTGGGGGGCTATCTATCTATCTTTGGGACTGCTCTGAGGCAGATTAGCTTTCTTATATCTCTATCTGTGAGAATATTTATTTCTCCGGCTGTGTTGAGATGACTAGGCCATCGTAGGCTCGTCCCACGGCTACTTCTAGTTGTGTGTCAAGATTAGGTCTGCAATCCATTAAGGTTCCAGCCACCCTGTTACCATTTGGGATTCTGCATTTTTTGATCCTCCTCGGTCCCTGAATCATAACAGTATCCCCCAGAATGCACGCAGAAACATATTAGAGTACTGGACAGTGGTCAGTTCACTCCCTCCGGGCCGGGTTTTGGATACGGCTCATGACCACTGATTTCATTTAAAAAGTTCCTCCAAGATTTGGAAGGGGAAGAGTTTGTTTTGTTAGTTGCAGAGCAGGGAGCTTTGTATATGCCAGCCTTCTGTGGAGCTAGAACACAGGTCTGTAGATTCTGCTGCCGCATCGTGGAGCGACCCAGCGGGGCCGTCTCCCATGGTAACCGGTATCTTCTGTCTGCTATTATATTCGAACTGTGTGGAACCCCGGCTGTGACCTGGAGGACATCTATGGTTACCTGTTGTTTTCAAGTGCCGAATAAAAGCCGTGTGAGTTGGACTGTACTGGGTCACTTCCTCTTTATCGCCCTGTTCGAACCCCGCAACGTTACAGGCCCCTAAAATAAAGTATAAACTAGTTAGTTGGTTTCACCAAAGAAATGTGGGTTAAAATGGTAAACTAGACAAAAACCATGCTACCAGTCTGCTACCAGTGGCTTCCCACTAGCATCCCTACCATCCAACTGTTGGTTTAAAGGACTCCCTAGCCGACGGGAGTCTCTATAGCACTAGTGTCCATTTAATTTAATTCCTTGAAAGCTAACTTAATTGCCTCTATGTCACCAACATCATAGTTTCTCTTGGCTGCGGACAATTTCTTGGAAAAGAAAGCACAAGGATGCCATTTACCAGGAGATGGACCTTGTGACAACACAGTCCCAACCCCCACCTCAATGCATTGACCTCCATGATAAAAGGATGCAAAACACCAGGCTCAGTGAAAAGCTTTACAATTACCCAATAGTTCTGAATACATTTCTGATACAAATTGGTAAATCCTAGAAAGCACTGTAACACTTTCAGGTTTTCCAGATGATACCAGTCAAGTACAGCACAAACCTTCTCAGGATCCATCCAAAAACCTGAGGACGACAATAGGTACCCCAAAAATTGCACATCTTGGACAGCGAAAACACACTTCTTCAGTTTAGTATACAGTTTGTTATGTCTAAAAAAAACCTGTAATATCTGTGTTACATGTGTCTTATGTGTCTACATATCAGGTGAGTAGATAAAGATATTGTCCAAATAAACCACCACAAACCTGCCCACCAAATGATGGAAAATATTATTCACAAAATGCTGGAAAATGTCAGGGGCATTAGTGAGAACAAATGACATTACCAGACTTTCAAAATATCCCTTGGGTATATTGAAAGCTGTTTTCCATTCATCCTCTTCTCTGATTCTAACCAGATTTTAAATCCCCTTAAGTCCAATTTAGAGAACCACGTAGCTCCCACAATCTGGTTGAATAAATCCAGACTCAGAAGGAGAGTATAAGGGTGTTTTGAGGGTTAATAAAAGGGTAGAAGAGGGTGCTTTTTGTATTTTACTTCAAATAATGGATTTTTTTGGTGTTTGCGGTTACTAATCTAGGGATTCGTGGTAACAGTGAGCTTTTATTAACCCCATATTACCCCAATTGCCACTGCACCAAGGCAATCAGAATGAGCTGGGTAAAGTTCCAGGATTGATGAATCTAATGGATGCAACAATCCTCAGCAGCTGCAGGCTACTATTTTTAACCTGGGAGGGCAAAATAAGCATAGGTCTCCCTAGCCTGAGAATACCAACAGTCAGCTTTATCATGACTGGATATTAAAATTGAGGGAACTGCACACATTTTTTTTTTAATTATTTATCTTAAAAAAGCCGCATGCGGTTCCTGTAATTTTGATACAAAGCTAAGATAAGCACACGGCTGCGGGCTACAGCCTGTAGCCATATGCTTTATCTGTGCTGGGTATCATAATATGGGGTGACCCTACACTAATTTTATTTATTTATTTTTACACCAATATAGATGCAGACAGTGTGTGTGATTGAAAGCAGTCAGACATGCTGTCACACAGGCTGGGGGCGCTGTCTGACTGCAACCAATCAGAGATGCATGACTGCCTATGGGCAGGGGAACAGTGCATCTGCATGAGGGTAATGAGCAGCCTTGAAAGTAGAGTACAGCCGTGCGGAGACCGGTAAGTATGATGTGCTTGCGCCAATCCCCCTATCCCTCCTACCATCAGTTTTAAGCACCTGATTCAGGTCCCCATATACTTATTTGGGGAGCAACGTCTGGCCAGTTATCAATATAAGACCTGTACCACATTTTTTTTAAACCCGGTTGGACCCACCGATCCCGGGTATCTGCTGGTCCACCCATCACTAATATTCAGTACTTATTTCCCCCCGCTGTATAAATGAACATATTCCATGAGAGGCCATATGCAGCTTTGAAAGCAAACAAAGTGAGAAAAGATGTAATTATAAGAGAATTAAATGACCATACAGGAAACTAGTGTTACACACGGCCCCTTATGACCACACACTGACATAAGCTGTTTATCCAGAATACAAAAATTAAATCAGCACTTCAAAGCCAACAATCAAAGAAAATTGCTGTAATAAGGTGGATGGGCCTTCATAGAAGGGAGTTGTGATCGGACATGAATCCACTTGTTTGGGTTTACAGCGCAACAAGGGAACCACATGTGATTTTAGCTGAGTACAAGAGAAAAGCAATATTATGGATCATTTACTGTGCAGTTGATACAATCTGGTGTTGACTTTTAGCAAGAGGCTGGTGTGCTGTGGTATTCATCAGTCGGATTACTAGCATAAAGTAGAAATAAATATCTGCCCCATGATCACTACTTTATCTAACAATATATACATACATATGTGTGTCAGCTTGGCATCGTTTGAGAGAATGCAACCTGGAGGAAATGAAAAATGGTTACAACAAAGGCAAATGGTACAGCGATTTGGTGCTTGTATTTCATAAATGCTTGATAGTTACAGTCTATTATTATCATATATTTTAAAACACCATTAATTAGCGGGTGCTGTACGTATGTGTAGTACGGCTGAACCTTTCAGGGTGCTGCAACGTTCTGCATCCCCACCAAGATGCAGGACCTACCCCCTTAGGGACCTAGAATCTCAGTGTCAGTACCAACAAAAACCCAGGTAATTCCAGTTTTCCCCAACAATCCCCCATACAATGGTACTTAGCTAGGGTGGGAACAATGGATGGCCGCCTAGAGGTGGAGCCACTCCAGTCCACAATGTTGACCAGGTGGGAGGGGCAGACTGTGGAGAGTAGTCGGGAAGACAGTAGTGAGAACTGCGGTGACTGTTGAAGGTGTCAGACAGCAGAGGTATAAAGGAGAAAATGAAGTGACACCCTGACTTGGGTTAACGGTGACCTGGTACCCAGGAGAAATGGTTGCCGGTGGAGTACTCCCAGAACTACGCACCGACAGGGTACATGACCCTAGGACAGGAAAGAGCTCCAAGCCGACCTGTTAACACCTGCACAGCAAAGGGGACCATCAAGGACCTTGCTGACCCTAAAGAATCCGAAGACTCAGTAGCAAAGGGAAAACCGGGGATAGGACCAGAGACTCCAACCCCACAGGGTTCACGCTACCGTTAGGTGGACAGAAGTGGACAAACCACAGAACGGGGACCCTCAGTGTTCTATACCACGGGGACCCACTTACCAGAGTCAGGTGCAGGGGAAGAAGGTACCAGATAAACCAGACTGGCATTGGGACGAAAGGGACCAGGAGGCGAAACCAGACGGCCTCGGGCCCCCAGTTACCATCCCAAGAAAGTAAGTGAGTAAACCAGTTGCACTGAATACCTGTGTTGGCTACCTTCTTTCGACGCCCACTGCACCATACACCCGCTGGGGCATAACCCTACTTGCGGAGGGACTACCATACGAGCTGCTAATACCACCAGCCCCAGTAGAGACATTCTGCAACGACGGCTCCCTACACTTAGCCGTAACACCGCAAGCTGTTGTTTTATTTGCACAAGGTTAGAGGAAGCTGGGTTTTTATACAGCTGTGAAATTTGCATCACCTGCCCTTTGCTAACTATGATAATGAACAAGCCACGAACCTATCAGGCTAATTAAGGTCTGAAATGATAGTCAAAGTTATCTGAGCACACAAATCTCCAAGGGTGTTCAAACTTTTGCACTGGCCCATTTTCATTTTTGCAGTTTTTAAAATGTTAAAAGATGAAAATATTTTTTTTCTGTTCTTACCTAAAATATAAAGGAAATGTGTCATCTTTAACTTTATGTTTTTTAGAGATCATTTCATTTTCAACTTGATTAACCTGTTCACAATAACAGTAATTTTGACCAGTGGTACTCAAACTTCTGCATAGCACTGTACATACTCACCAGTAGTGGTCTCCACTAGCGCTGATCGAACGGCCAATAATCCGGGGCCGGCGGATCACTGACAGATTTAAAAAAGAATCCGATCCGCTCCGGAATCCAGTGCCCATATAAGTCAATGGGGACCGGAATCCAGAGGGTTAAAACGTTTGTGGAGGGGCTAGGGGGATAGGAGCGAGCGCGGCATACTCACCGAGGCGCTGTCATGGCGGCACATTCCTTCCGGGTCACGCTGTTACCTTCCAGAGCCGACAATTCAAAATTCATGGTTTTCCCCGCCCACCGGCGCGTGTTGGTTGCAGCTAGACATGCCCCCATCCTGAGTGGCAGCATGTCAGCTAACTGCAACCAATCACAGGCGACAGGATGGCCGGTGGGCGGGGAAAGCAGTGCACTGTCGGTCAGGTGGTAAACACTCGGCAGCACAGTTATAGCGCGCGGCTGCAGCCCCAGCCGTCGCGCTGTATCTGTGCTGTGTATACAGTGCTTAGAGTCACACGTGCAAGGCTTTGCCAGGTGCTGCCATGGCAGACGTGCGTGAGCCCCTCGCATGTGTGATTCCGGTGAAAGTAAAAAAAAAAAAACGACATGCGGTCCCCCCTATTTTCATCCCTAGCCAAGATAACGCCGGCTGGGGGCTGGTATATCTTCAGCCCGCTGCCGTCCGGTAGTGCCACATCTATTAGATGCGACCATACCGGTGTGCGCTACTGGCTCTTCCCGGTGGCGTGATGCGGTGCCATCGGGGTAATAGCAGGGGTTAGCAGCGGCGCACGGCTGCTGCTAAACCCTAGGTTTGTGTGATGGCACAGGCTTCTATCAGATACCTGCATCACACAAACCTGTAAGTGACAGTAAATAAACACAGACACAGAGAACAATCCTTTATTTGGAATAAAATACAAACATCCCCTGCTTCACCTCTTTATTAACCCTGCTGTTCTGTTCGCATTTGCTATAGACTTGTACTGTTCCTAGGTCAATATGACCCGACCTATTAATTCTTGATTTTTAGCTACTCTAATTCTTTTATTTGAATACTTTTTTCATTGAAATACTGTATGTGAACATGGTTGATCATAAACAAATGAAAAATTTAAATTCAAACTTATTTTTTTTTTTTCATAAAAAGGTTACACAGGCTTTTTGCAATTATCTTCGATTGTTGACATTCTGCACACAAATAATAAAGAAGCTTTACATTACTATTACTAAAACATGAAATTTAACTTTTTGAAAACAAATTTTATAAATCAACAAATAAAAAATCATAAAAACTTCAAACTTTTTAGAAAGAAAAAAGAATTAACTGAACATGTTCATGCGTTTTTACACTGAACACAATAATAACACATGTCCTTTACATAGATATTTTGAACATCCAGCACATGTCAGATTAGTCTTATTGTCACAGGAAGATGGACAGAAGCTACATCTCTTCCTTTTTTTGCTGGTTGCTGTGCTGGTGGAGGCCGTGGATGTGGAGTCTCTTTCTTGAGCATTCTGGACACTTTTTACAATGGCTGTTGCTCCATCACTTTTGGGGGTCACTTTTCTGCTCTCAATATATGGCCTCACCAGGGATTTTCCCAATTCCTCAAGAAATAATCTTCTTTTATGCAGCTTATTCCCATTCCAATCGGGGTCAATTTCTCTCCATAAGACAAATGCATTGTATGCAGAAACGTCCAGTATGTTATAAAATAAACTCATTGGCCACCGATTGGTTTTGCGTTTGCATGTATATGTTGATATTGCTTGGTCTAAAGTATCAACTGCTCCCTTTGTGGCATTATAATCCAAAATAATGTCAGGCTTTCTGTCTTCTCTATCACTTACGGCATTGTTATGGTGCATTGTGCTCATTAGAATTACCTGTTTGGTTTTTTTTGGAACATAAGAAACAACAGTTGTATTTCCAGAAAAATAAAAAGTAGAACTGTACACCTCTCTCTTGCTAAGGATACCTTGCGGTAGTTCAGGTTTGTTTTTTCTGATAGTACCCAGCATGGTAAGTTGTTTTTTCTTCAACATCTGGCCTAGTTGATAGGATGTAAAAAAGTTGTCACATGTGACATTTTGTCCTTTTAGTCCATGAGTCAAATCTAGAACAACACGCATACCCTGATTTTTTTCAGTTCTTTCATCAGGGATTTTTCCTGTATACACTTGAACATTTAGAGCATATGAACTTTTGCTGTCGCAAAGTGTCCAGATCTTGATGCCATATTTTGCTGGCTTACTTGGTATACAGTTAGGTCCAGAAATATTTGGACAGTGACACAAGTTTTGTTATTTTAGCTGTTTACAAAAACATGTTCAGAAATACAATTATATATATAATATGGGCTGAAAGTGCACACTCCCAGCTGCAATAAGAGAGTTTTCACATCCAAATCGGAGAAAGGGTTTAGGAATCATAGCTCTGTAATGCATAGCCTCCTCTTTTTCAAGGGACCAAAAGTAATTGGACAAGGGACTCTAAGGGCTGCAATTAACTCTGAAGGCGTCTCCATCGTTAACCTGTAATCAATGAAGTAGTTAAAAGGTCTGGGGTTGATTACAGGTGTGTGGTTTTGCATTTGGAAGCTGTTGCTGTGACCAGACAACATGCGGTCTAAGGAACTCTCAATTGAGGTGAAGCAGAACATCCTGAGGCTGAAAAAAAAGAAAAAAATCCATCAGAGAGATAGCAGACATGCTTGGAGTAGCAAAATCAGTCGGGTACATTCTGAGAAAAAAGGAATTGACTGGTGAGCTTGGGAACTCAAAAAGGCCTGGGTGTCCACGGATGACAACAGTGGTGGATGATCGCCGCATACTTTCTTTGGTGAAGAAGACCCCGTTCACAACATCAACTGAAGTCCAGAACACTCTCAGTGAAGTAGGTGTATCTGTCTCTAAGTCAACAGTAAAGAGAAGACTCCATGAAAGTAAATACAAAGGGTTCACATCTAGATGCAAACCATTCATCAATTCCAAAAATAGACAGGCCAGAGTTAAATTTGCTGAAAAACACCTCATGAAGCCAGCTCAGTTCTGGAAAAGTATTCTATGGACAGATGAGACAAAGATCAACCTGTACCAGAATGATGGGAAGAAAAAAGTTTGGAGAAGAAAGGGAACGGCACATGATCCAAGGCACACCACATCCTTTGTAAAACATGGTGGAGGCAACGTGATGGCATGGGCATGCATGGCTTTCAATGACACTGGGTCACTTGTGTTTATTGATGACATAACAGCAGACAAGTGTAGCCGGATGACTTCTGAAGTGTACCGGGATATACTTTCAGCCCAGATTCAGCCAAATGCCGCAAAGTTGATCGTACGGCGCTTCATAGTACAGATGGACAATGACCCCAAACATACAGCCAAAGCTACCCAGGAGTTCATGAGTGCAAAAAAGTGGAACATTCTGCAATGGCCAAGTCAATCACCAGATCTTAACCCAATTGAGCATGCATTTCACTTGCTCAAATCCAGACTTTAGACGGAAAGACCCACAAACAAGCAAGACCTGAAGGCTGCGGCTGTAAAGGCCTGGCAAAGCATTAAGAAGGAGGAAACCCAGCGTTTGGTGATTTTCATGGGTTCCAGACTTAAGGCAGTGATTGCCTCCAAAGGATTCGCAACAAAATATTGAAAATAAAAATATTTTGTTTGGGTTTGGTTTATTTGTCCAATTACTTTTGACCTCATAAAATGTGGAGTGTTTGTAAAGAAATGTGTACAATTCCTACAATTTCTATCAGATATTTTTGTTCAAACCTTCAAATTAAACGTTACAATCTGCACTTGAATTCTGTTGTAGAGGTTTCATTTCAAATCCAATGTGGTGGCATGCAGAGTCCAACTCGCGAAAATTGTGTCACTGTCCAAATATTTCTGGACCTAACTGTATATTGTCTGAATGGGCACCTACCTCAGAATGCCACCAGTTGCTCATCAACAGTTACATTTTCACCACTGTTATACAATTTTGGTAGAATCTCTACCCATTGATTCCAAACATTTCTAATAGGGGCTAGTTTATCTTTAGCTCTTTTTTCCATTCTATCTGTTTTAGAATCAAAACGCAGTACTCTAGAAATAATCAGAGACCTGTAGAACAGTATGAAATGCTATCGGGTCATATTGACCCCAACCAGGGCTGCCACTAGGAATTTTAGGGCCCCATACTGGCAAAAGTTCGGGGCCCCCTTGAGGCTCCGCCCCATCTCCACCTCCGACCCAGCTCCGCCTATACCCCAGCTCCGCCTACACCCCAGCTCCGCCTACGCCCCAGCTCCGCCTACGCCCCGCCTCACGAATCTTCCACAGTCCCACTGCCACTCTTGGAAAACTTCACTTCTGCACTACAACCTCACCAATCACACATTAACCCTTTACACTGAACACCGTATCACAAACGCAGCCATCAGATTTTGTTTTGGCCAAAAGATTTTTTTAAGCCTGCCTCCATGACAAGGTTGACTCTTTTGGCCGGGCCCTACTTTACTCTAACTTTTTTTTTTTTAAATCTAACTTCTTTGGTATATATTTATATTTGATGTATCTATTTTTTTTCTTTAAGGGAATGTGTCACATACAGTTTTTAAACTAATTGAAACCAAATTGTGATAATGCAGACTTGTGGAATTAGACCTGACAACCCCTTCAAAGGGAATCTGTCACCAGGTTTTTAACACCTAATCTGAGTGCAGCATAACATAGGGGAAAAGATCCTGATTCCAGCAATTGTCACTTATTGGGCTGCTTAGTGTAGTTTTGATAACATCACTGGTTAATCAGCAGGAGATTATCATTACAGGGCTACTTGTCATGCTGCAGGTAGTCCAGCATATTCATGAGCTCTGTATAACTGCTAGATCTGCAGCAAAGAAAACATTGATATTATCACAATGACAGCAAACAGCCCATCAACCTGCTGATAGATTCACTTTAAGGCTCTTTCAGCAGATAGATAGATAGATAGATAGATAGAGGGATAGATAGATAGATAGAATCATAGATAGATGGCTAGATAGATAGATGGATGGATATGTGGCGCCCCTGTGGCTTCAGTCACCACAGGGTACTGCACCTCACATAAGGTGCAGTACTCATCCTGGATCCAGAGGAGGTCGGTACCAGTTCCACAACACAAACTCATATACACAACCAAGTTGCCCTCCCCATTGGGGACCAGGCTAGGGTCGGGTCTTAAGCTAGTCACCAAACATGGGGGGCGGCCACCCACTAGTGACAGGGAACTGGGGGAGGAGCAGCCACCAGGGGGAGTTAGGAGCTTACACAACAGTTAGAGTGTTCTCCAGCAGGAGAGAACAGGAGTGGGACCGATCCACATAGGGTCCGGAGTCGTGATTACAGTCAAGCCGTACAGCGGCCCAGCGTCACCTACACACGGGTCAGGAGCTAACACTACACGAACCAGGATCCTCAAGCAGCATCAGGCCACGGGGATCCATCTGTAAAGGCGCAAGATGGAACAGCCCATCGACCACCGTACCGGTTCTAACCTCCAACGGATCCGGGATCAGCTGGGGCCCATCACGGCTGGA
Organism: Anomaloglossus baeobatrachus; assembly: GCF_048569485.1. NCBI lineage: Eukaryota > Metazoa > Chordata > Amphibia > Anura > Aromobatidae > Anomaloglossus > Anomaloglossus baeobatrachus. Next base: position 202,292,700 of record NC_134359.1, read on the forward strand.
ACCACAGCAGCTGATTCAGCCTTTTGATTGCCGTCACCTCGCGCTTCGGCACCAACGGCCACTACTCTCCTCATCATCCTCCCTGGGGCCCCGCTTCACCTGTGGGGAGCAGAACCATCCTTGCTGCAACACCATCCGCCCCGGAGGACAGCGACAGCAGCGGCGGCTAATCCCTGGCCACGTACCACAGGTGGCGTCACAAGACAATCACTCCCATCATTCCCCCACCATCATCCAAATCGCCTTTTATTTTACACCTCGGGGCCACGAAGCCGGGCAGGGCCACCTGTGACATCCCTGACCCGACATCACCGGACCGGCGACGAGTAACATTTAACCCCTGCCCCGTGGGTGCTACAGATAGATGAGAGACGGATGGACAGAGGGACGGATGGACAGAGGGACGGATAGACGGAGGGACGGATAAACGGAGGGACGGACAGATGGAGGGACGGATAGACGGAGGGACGGACAGACGGAGGGACGGACAGACGGAGGGACGGACAGATGAAGAGACGGACAGACAGAAAGATGGATAGACGGTGTGGGGTCTCACAGCAGGTGGGGGGTCTCACAGCAGGTGGGTGGTCTCATAGCAGGTGGGGGGTCTCACAGCAGGTGGGGGGTCTCACAGCAGGTGGGGGGTCTCACAGCAGGTGGGAGGGGTCTCACAGCAGGTGGGGGGTCTCACAGCAGGTGGGAGGGGTCTCACAGCAGCGGGGGGTCTCACAGCAGCTGGGGGGGTCTCACAGCAGCTGGGGTGGTCTCACAGCAGCTGGGGAAGTCTCACAGCAGCTGGGGGGGTCTCACAGCAGCTGGGGGGGTCTCACAGCAGCTGGGGGGGTCTCACAGTAGCTGGGGGGTCTCACAGCAGCTGGGGGGGTCTCACAGCAGCTGGGGGTGGGGTCACAGAAGGTGGGGAGATCACAGCAGGTGGGGAGATCATAGCTGATGGAGGAATGTGAGAGGTGGGGGAGGGGCGGCAGATGAGGGAAGGGGCAGCGGCTGATGGGGGAGGGGGGGCAGATGGAGGGGACGCAGAAGATGGGTTTAGTGCCGCTGGATCAGGGGCAGTGACTGCTGCAGCCGGCAGCTGAAGGGTGGAGGCTGGGGCAATGGCGGCAGCTGAAAGGGGACACTGTCTTTAAACTTAGCGATCGCTCCCCTCACCTTCCACGGACGCTGGAGTGAAGCTGAGGGGAGTGGTCACCGGCCCCAGATCTACAGTGATTGGAGAAATCGGTCACAAGGCCGGTCTCTCCAATCAGAGCTGGGGGCGGATGAAACTGAGGTCACCCAGCTCCAGCCAATGATCGGTGCTACAGCTGCACTGATCAGGGCTGGATTTTAATGTTCTAGCCATTTTCAATGGTTGGAACATTACAGCGGCTGTGATTGGCTGACGAACGCCACTCAGCCAATCACAGCCTCCTTAGGTCCGGGGAGGAGACACCACCCCTCCTGAGGTCAGGAGAGGTGCCCCTCCTCCCCAAATCAAAGATATTTGCAGCGATTGCAGCCACCGGGGCCACGATCTCGCCATGACGTACTGGGTACGTCATGGGTACTTAAGTACCAGGGAGCTATGACGTACCCAGTACGTTTTCAGGCTCTAGGGGCCCGCTCCCGCTTGGGGCCCCTGTGCGACTGCAGGTGCTGTGAGTGCAATGTTCCCACCCCCTGCCCATGGGGCCCGGGGAGCAGAGGAATGAAAGGGGAGGGGCCCGGGCTGTCAGCGTGTCCGGGCCCCCCCTCCTGCCTCCTGCCCACTGCACGACCAGCCCGCCCTGCGAAATGTACTGTCAACGCCCCCTGCCCTGGGGCCCGGGGAGCAGAGGAAGGAAAGGGGAGGGGCCTGTCAGCATGTCGGGCCTGTCAGCATGTCCGGGCCCCCCCTCCTGCCTACTGCTCACCGGGCCCGCTACAGGAGTTCCACTAGTAATGCCCTGATGGCGGCCCTGACCCCAACAGTACAAGTGTAACAATCAGCGTGTAGCAAAAAGTAAACAAAAAAAAAACAAAAACAAAAAAAAAAATGTAGAGCTCCACAAATGAGGAGAAGTCAAGGAACCACTAGTTTCAAATCCTCATTAAAAAAAATCTGCAGAGTCTCAAAAATCATTTCAGGTCATATTGACCCGAACAGTACAGCAGGGTTAACCCCAAGCAAACCCTGCAGCTCCGACGTGATCCACAGGACTTCCCACGCCGCTTCAGCTCTGCTACATCTGAATATCACAGAGAGTGGCACGACTGACCTCTCTCTGTGAGCTCCAAAGAATGAATGAGCTGCGCATTGAGCGGTGACGTCACTCAGGTCATTTGCGGTCACAGCTGGACGTTCCCACAGTCCTTCATCTGTGATCGCAGGTAACCTGACCTCAGGTGGAGGTCACTGAGTTCACAAACCTGTATCTCCTAGCAGAAAAAGAAGAGTTTTTTGGCTAAGAGATGCAGATATTGTGCTGAAATTTTTATACCATATTCCTGCATCCAATCTACAACGCCTGGCAAAAAAATGCGGTGTTTTGACGCAATTTTTATGTCACGGTTTTTGCCGCGGTTATTTTTCTGCAATTTTTGCTGCGGTTTCTTGCCAGGAGGTGCACATTTGGTGCTGAAATTGTCTGCACCAGCTTTCAGCACCAAATTTCCACCTGTGGCAGAATTTTTTTATTTTTTTTTATTTTTGGGGGCCAAGGGATGCAAATTTGATGCTGTGATTTTTACACCATATTCCTGCATCCAATCTACACCTCCTTGCAAAAAAAGTGGTGTTTTGACGCAATTTTTATGCCGCGGTTTTTGCCGCGGTTATTTTTCCGCGATTTTTGCCATGGTTTCTTGCCAGGAGGTGCACATTTGGTGCTGAAATCATCTGCACTAGCTTTCAGCACCAAATTTCCACCTGTGGCAGAATTTTTTTATTTTTTTTTTATTTTTGGGGGCCAAGGGATGCAAATTTGATGCTGTGATTTTTACACCATATATAGGGCTAGCATAATCTCAGCCTGCTGCTGTCTGAACATGTGCGTGCATGTACCTAGAAACACATGCGCGCTCCTGTCAGAAGTGTGCAGCTGCGTCGGTGATGCACTGTCAGACTCGTGCGGGTCTGACATCACCAGGCACAGCCTGCTGCTGTCTGAACATGAGCGTGCATGTACCTAAAAACACATGCACGCTCCTGTCAGAAGTTTGCAGCTGTTCTGCGATGTCAGACTCGCAGGAGTTCCTCACAAGTGTCACTGCGGCGTAGAAAAAAAACGCTTGCTTTTTTTTTTTTTAAAATAAATAATAAAAAAAAATTGACATGCGGCCCCCCCTAATCTTCATCCCCAGCCAGTAGCCGCCCGGTAGTGCCACATCTATTAGATGTGACCATACCGGTGTGCGCTACTGGCTCTTCCCAGAGGCGTGATGCGGTGCCAGTCGGGGTAATAGCAGGGGTTAATAGCGGCGCACGGCTGCTACTAAACCCTAGGTTTGTGTGATGGCACAGGCGTCTATCAGATACCTGCATCACACAAACCTTTAAGTGACAGTAAATAAACACAGACACACAGAAAAATCCTTTACTTGAAATAAAGTACAAACATCCCCTGCTTCACCCCTTTATTAACCCCAAACAAATCCTGCAGCTCCGACGTAATCCACACAATGTCCCGCGGTGACACATTCACCTCTGCTACATCTCAGAGCGAGCAGCTATAGAGCATGGCTGCCCGCTCTGAGTGCAGCCCGTTACTGAGCCGCGATAAGCGATGACCGTGGCAGAGACTGTCACAGGCTGGGGAGCGTGTCAGCCTGCAGCAACCAATCACAGCTGAGAGGACGGCCGGTGGGTGGGGAAAACACGAAAAGCTGTGTGATTGCGTGCACAGCACAGGAAGTGAAAGTGCGACCCGGAAGCAGTGTGCCGCCATGACACCAAGTCTCGGTAAGAATGAAACACTATTTATTTATTGTTTTTTTCATTTTTATTAATAATTGCCGATTCTGGATCATACACCCGGAATCCCGCGCCCGGGTCCGGACCGGAGATAGCGCTGAAACCTTGCGGATCCGGACGTTTACAGTCCGGGTCCACTCAACACTAGTCTCCACCCATTTTAAGCACCGGTTGGTACAATGATAAGGGTGCGTGCCCATGATTAGTGTTTGGAGCGTTTTGGATGCAGCATGCTTTAGCTGCGTCCAAAATGCTGCATTGTACAGTACAAGCATAGTGGACGGGATATCTAGAAATCCCATGCCCACTGTGCTTGTTATTTCTGCAGTAAACACTGACCTGTGGTGCGACTTTCCAAGCTGCAGCATGTCAATTGTTTCACTGTAGGGAGAACACAAGCAAATGACTGCAGCTCACTAAACCCTGATTGTGGGTACGAGCAGCTGTGGTCTTCTCTATTCTCCTTCAGAGGAGACTCGCGGCCCCGCAGGTCAGGACCTGCTACGTCCAGGAGGCAGCGAGTCCTGATCGTGGGCACATACCATAACACAGTTGTGACTGGCCAAATCACATAGCAGTTGCCATGTGAAGTAGAGGTCACTTTTTAAAATTTTCTTAATCATGTCTAAGGAAATTCAGAATGAGGTTCTGTAGCCTTGTTCTGAGACTCATAGACCTGTATTGAGAAAAGTGACTTCTGGAACTCACAGTTTTCTGGCCGTTTACTGTGATGCCAGAGCAGGACTAATTTTTTTTATTGTCCACAAATTGAAATACAGCTCAAACCAGCAAGAGATACATCTTCATCATATTAATCTTCACGTTTCAAACAAACACATTTTATAATCATAACTTATCAGAACCTGGATTGCAATATGTGGACAGTAAATGTGTAAATCTTTTCTCGTCAGAAGAGTACTGGACCTACCTTTCTTGTGCTACACGCTTCATGGACTGCCGCATCTTTCCTTTCCACTTACGCCAAGGTTGAACTGTTTTTTCTCCCTGATTAAGTTTGTACATGATGCATTACACTTACATATGTGATCCCTGACAAAGGGCTAAAAAAATCCTGGCGTGGTGTAATGAGGTTGAGAGAAGGGTGGCCTCCAGAATTGTTTTTGAGTTGTAAGGGACAGGAAGTGGTAAGGGATTAGTAAGTGAAAGAACAAAGTCAAAGCTTTCACTGAGGCAGTGTTTTTATTTAGACTGGGGAAAGTGTGGAACTTTTAATGGGAATTTGTCAGAAGGTTTTTGCTACCTCATCTGAGAAGAACATAATGTAGGCAAAGAGATTCTGAATCTTATAATTTATCACTTAGATTACTGGCTGCAGTTGTTCTGACACAATCAGAGCTTTTAGATTTAGCATGCAGCAGAGCTGAGAGTCTTGCCCCACCCACACCAGGCTCTCAATAGAGATTGTATATTGACAGGGAAATGCCAATCAAATGAGGGGGTGTGCCGGACTGCTGTGCTCATGACATAGTCCAGCAATTATAACCACTAGGTGATAAAGCCTTTACTTTAAATAAACAACAGCATACAGCCTGATAATAGAGGCATAGTTAATTTTTGTTTTTTAACCCCTATAGCATGCTGTCCTCATATTACATAGCAAAAACCTGCTGACAGATTTCCTTTAACAGTGATAGATAATCATAAAAGTGATTTGCCGGTAATGTTAAACCTGCCTCCAATACTAATTATTAATATCTGCTTTAACTAATAATAATTAATATACAAACAATTAATTACGTCTATAGAGATGAAGACACATAAAGTTATGGCCGAAAGTGTTGGCACCCTAGAAATTGTTCTAGAAATAAAGTATTTCTAAAAGAAAAGTATTGCAATTACATGTTTTGCCATGAACATGTTTCTTCCTTTGTGTGTTTTGGAACAACACAAAAAAAACAGAGAAAAAAAAGGCAAATAGGACATAATTTAACACAAAACTCCAAAATTGGGCAGGACAACATTGTTGGCACCTTTCCAAAATTGTGAGTAAACAACCTTTTTGTGTATAAAGTGTTTTTATTTGATTTTCAAAGTTTATGAACCAACATTTAAGGAGGGGGGGGAGGGTAGGAAAGTTAACTTTATTGGGAAAACCTGGGAATGATTGGGGGGGGGGAAAGGGGGGAGGACAGTAAGGGGAAAGGAATGAACAGTTTACATAATGATCACATTTTAAAACAATTTACTAAGTTTTACTAAATATTTTTCCCATGCTTAATTACCTGAGAAAAGAGAACAATCATTCTAGATGTTTTTTAGTTGCAATGGACTGGTGAAGATATCAGTCCAGGGATTCCATTTTGTGTTATATTTTAGTAAACAACTTTTTTTCAAGCATGTGATGTTCAGTCAGTCTCACCTGTGACAAGTAACAGGTGTGGGAGTAATGAAAATCACAACTAAAACCAGCTAAAGAGGGGGGTTAGAGGTTGACTCAATCTTTGCGAGGTGTGTCTGTGCGTGCCACACTAAGCATGGAAAACAGAAAAAGGACAAGAAAAAAATATCAATAATCTCAAGGTTACAAGTCCATCTCAAAAGATTTTGATGTTCCTTTTTCCACAATGCTAAACAGCCAAATATGATAAGGCCAAAAACCAGATCAGCCTAATGTAATGAAAGCACTCTGATAAGAAATAAAATATAACTTTTAATATTAAATGTTACAACCACTCAAAGGTAATATTAAAAAGGTGGATATTAATCCGGTAATTAACACCTAGAACACCAGTAAGTATAAAATATTTACCATATTAATGCAAAACACAATATGTATTATAATAAGTAGGTTAGTTTATAAACTCCCCAATAGCCAAGAAAGCACACAAGGGCATTGATACTCAACAATGATCACAGTAACATCTGTGCAATATGCGGTTTAAAGAAAATCCATTCAATAGAAAGAGGATTATCTAACGTAGTTAAAAAATAAATGCAATTATCTCACCAATTTAGTAGATCCTTCTGGCAAGGAATGTGGGTAATCGTAATTTCCAGGGAGAACAATGGAGGTAATACCTCCGACTTATAGGTCCCTCATGTGACGACATGGACTCTCATGGGTTAACGTTTCTTAAAATCCAGCCAGACAGCATGATAGATTGTCTATAGATGGGGGAGAAGTCCCTCATTGTTTTTACAAGACTCTTGTTGACTCAATGTAATTGTGTTGGCCACTGAAAGCTAGACGTATTGTTCTCCAGACATTTCCAGTAACCATTGTATTGTAGTTGTGTATTGATAATGTAATTACCTTAGTAGCCATTGTCTAGTCGGTGACTCCCAGTTTACATGTACACCCTCAGCCTTTCTAAGCACATCATTTAAATGAACATTGTCCATGCAGCTTGAAATTCCTCCAATGGGAGAAGCAATCTTGTCCAACCAATCGATGAGGACGCAGTGTATCCAAGGGGAAGGTTGTGGCTATAAAAAGGACTTCTTTAAGCCACCAGTGGTTGTTGATGGATGCTGATGGATCCAGTCTAAGCTCTTTGGAGCTGACTAGAGGATCAGGACATCTTATGGCTTCAATCTAGGGACTCCGGATCCGGTTGGAGACCATATCCACAGCCTAGGGATTTCGACTCCGGCTGCCAGGATTGTAACATCAAACCAGGACTACCTAAGGAGGACACTCAGGTTGGGACAGTTCAGTCACCTGTTACAGACTTTGCAGACCTCAGACAGCTTGGAACCTGTGAGGCATGGACATTCTAAATCCCTGGTGAGCCAGCGGAAGGGTGAGACTCTGTTGCCTGTTACATTTGTGTGTTTTGCTGGTTATGTGTTATGTGCTGTTAATTGTTTGGGGATCCAATAAAGTCTAATTATTGTGGTTCCTCACCCTGTGTTGTCTGAGTAGTGTTACTCCCACGGTTAGGGAGGCCGGCGTTTAGTTGGGATGAGCTCTGAGCCACGCTGTCTTTCTAAAGGCGGCGGGTTTTAGTGGACGAGAGCGCCCACTGAGCCCCGTGTCTCCACAATTGGTGGCAGCAGTGGGATACTACTCAGCCTGGTTTACCCAGGGGAGCTGCAGTGGACTGGTGTTTTCGGACACCGTCCAGGGCTCAACAACCAGGGAGGCACATAAGCATACCCAGCAGGCCATAGGGGAGGCATTCAGGTTTCGGACGCTGCCATGTCCAACCCCACCAGCTCAGCCATGGGACAAGGACCAGAGAGGAGTTACGACTGCAGCAGTAAATGGATGCTACAGGATCTGTGCCAGATGCGAAAGATTGACTACAGGAACACTGGCACTCGGTCGGACTTGATCCAGAAATTAGTCCGTTGGGATGCCCAGAATGATGCAGAGGACGATGAGGATCCCGCCGATATTGACCCAGAGGATGTAGACTATGTGCCACATCATGAATCTAGTGACAATTGGGAATCAACTTTGTCCAAAATGGCCCAAGCCACAGCGTTGTTGGATGCATTGGGGTCTAGATCCTCAAGAGAAGAGAGGGCTTATGTTCTGGAATATGTTTATGGGATTCCAGCTGCAGTACTGCTAACACCAGCCGGTCGAGAAGGATGGTCCCGCTACCCAGCAGAAGCTGCGCCAAAACGAAGGACTACAAACAGGGCCTGTGACTCGCCCAATCTATGGCGCTGTTATACATGTGGGCGCAATGGACATCTAGATAAAGATTGTCTCCAAAACCGAGGCCGCATGCTTGGAGCCCATCTGCCACTCCAACCAGTCAACATATGCCGAGATGAACCAACGAGACCTGAGGAATGCTACTCCCAAGAAACACCAATAGTTGAGGAAGTGGTTTATCCAGTCCACACCCTACGGCAGGCCGGACACCGTACACCAGCCAACCTCCATACCCACATCCAGACGGTCAAGGTTGGTGATATACAGACTCAGGGACTTCGAGACATTGGATCTTCCATCACTCTGGTAAGCCCAGTTGTTGTTTCTCCGGAAGACCCTTTACCGGATTCCCAATTGTCCGTCTCCCTGGCTGAGGGCCAGCGCTCAGACGTCCCTCTGGCATGTGTGCAGGTGGACCTAAGGACCGACCAGGGAGAGGTCGAGGTGGAGATTGTGAACAGCCTCCCTATACCTGTCATTGTGGAGTCTGACCAGAGCAAGGCTGATGTGGAGCTTATGGACACCGTCCCCACACCAGTTATTTCGGGAAAGGACCAGGGAGAGGTTGATGTGAGACTTGTGAACAGCCTCCCCACACCTGTCATTGTGGAGACTAATCAGAGCAAGGCTGATGTGGAGCTTGTGGACACCGTCCCCACAACAGTTACTTTGGGGTCTGACCAGGAAGAGGTCCATATGGAGTTTATGGACAGCCTCCCCACACCTGTTGTTTCGGGGGCTAGCCAGGAGGAAGTTGAAGTGGGGTTCATAGATGGCCCCACCAAGCCTGTTGTTTCAGATACCACTCAAAGGGAAGTGAAAGTGGGGCTTGTGAATTACCTGCTCACACCAGTCATTTTGGAGAATGACCTAGTACAAGGACTATCCAGTCAGTTTGAAGAAGCCAACACCCACCTCCAAGCCAAGCAGGACCCTGATGTGGATCTTTCTAACATCTTTTCCAGGGATGGTTTGCATTCCCGGTCTCCATCATCCACTTCTGAGCCAAGAACCATGAGTAAGCCTAACCACACTGTGGCTATTGACTGGGGAAGGATTGATAGTGGGAGATTTGTGCAGGCCCAACTCATGGACCCCACCTTAGTGCTTGTCCACAATATGGCTGCTCAACTTGGGGGAGGTAATCAGGGGGAGGTGTATAGATGCAAGCCTCTGTTGCTGACCTCACCATTAAAAAGGACAATGCCGTCAAGAGGAGAAGGATGATCAGAAGCCTATCATGTCTGGCTAATATTAAGAAGGGGGAGGAATGTGACGACATGGACTCTCATGGGTTAACGTTTCTTAAAATCCAGCCAGACAGCATGATAGATTGTCTATAGATGGGGGAGAAGTCCCTCATTGTTTTTACAAGACTCTTGTTGACTCAATGTAATTGTGTTGGCCACTGAAAGCTAGACGTATTGTTCTCCAGACATTTCCAGTAACCATTGTATTGTAGTTGTGTATTGATAATGTAATTACCTTAGTAGCCATTGTCTAGTCGGTGACTCCCAGTTTACATGTACACCCTCAGCCTTTCTAAGCACATCATTTAAATGAACATTGTCCATGCAGCTTGAAATTCCTCCAATGGGAGAAGCAATCTTGTCCAACCAATCGATGAGGACGCAGTGTATCCAAGGGGAAGGTTGTGGCTATAAAAAGGACTTCTTTAAGCCACCAGTGGTTGTTGATGGATGCTGATGGATCCAGTCTAAGCTCTTTGGAGCTGACTAGAGGATCAGGACATCTTATGGCTTCAATCTAGGGACTCTGGATCCGGTTGGAGACCATATCCACAGCCTAGGGATTTTGACTCCGGCTGCCAGGATTGTAACATCAAACCAGGACTACCTAAGGAGGACACTCAGGTTGGGACAGTTCAGTCACCTGTTACAGACTTTGCAGACCTCAGACAGCTTGGAACCTGTGAGGCATGGACATTCTAAATCCCTGGTGAGCCAGCGGAAGGGTGAGACTCTGTTGCCTGTTACATTTGTGTGTTTTGCTGGTTATGTGTTATGTGCTGTTAATTGTTTGGGGATCCAATAAAGTCTAATTATTGTGGTTCCTCACCCTGTGTTGTCTGAGTAGTGTTACGCCCACGGTTAGGGAGGCCGGCGTTCAGTTGGGATGAGCTCTGAGCCACGCTGTCTTTCTAAAGGCGGCGGGTTTTAGTGGACGAGAGCGCCCACTGAGCCCCGTGTCTCCACACCTCACATCTATGAAAGTCTTTCCCTAGGGTTCCATAGACTTCCGCCATAACAAAGGCAGTCCACAGCTGTCCCTGTAGCTGTGACTCTACATAAATCCTGTATGCCTTCTGACGCATTTCCTCCTCTTTAGGATTCATCAGGGGATAGAATATTGAGGCATTAACACTGCTAAGTGCCTAGTCTCACATGGCCAATCTGACCAACATCCAAAGGGTCAACTGAGGGATCCGATCATAACGTCATTGCTACTTATATAATGGCACAGTTAGATCACACTGAACTACTTAATCATGCATCATAACAATCGTTTAGCTTCATCAAAGGGTTAATCTTACATTTTGATGGGAATCAACCGCCATCTCTGATAGCAAACATAAAAATTACACATATGTAACATAAAGCAAGCTGTGAAACATGAGTATACATTTCCAGTCCCTCAAAAATCATGTGACATCCGGTATGCTATGCAATGCATATTGAAACATATACATTTGCCTCCATTCAAACCTTTAATCATGCAATATCCGGCACGCCAGAAGAAAAGGCTTAGTGCGGCATGGTAATAAGTTGTTTAGCGCACGCACAGTTACACTGCACGCGTGCGCAATTCTTTCATAGGACGTGATTATAGCTAGTTCAGTGCAAGAGTAATTTCATCATATGCAGGATCAGTAAAATCATGCGGCATTACAATGTGTTACTCGGTCCATGCATGATTATATGATGGTCACAAAGATACAGTATGTTTCCTAGAGCACACGTAGTGAATGCATGTGTTCCGCTAACCAGAACCCATGACAAAACTTTAGAAAGCGTCTAAAAGTAGTCTCACATCTATGTCAAAAACCCTTCGACTGAACATGTGAAACACATGATAATAACAATATTTAAGTAAGGCGCCATGTGTCATTCGAACAAGCATATCTCATCTAGTATACAATGACCGAGTACATGATACCCAATGTGAAAATGAAATATAAAGTAGTGTTTCTGAATCTACACTCGTTTAAAACTTATACAGATATACCAATATATTAATATGAACACGCTCTCATAGAGGCTTGAAAATTTGCCGTCTTATATTATGACTTTAAGTCTCTTCATCTACTAGTAGAAGTCTCTAAAATTATGTAGGTAAGCACCTAAAATATACAGGTACTCAACCTCTTTGTTAAATATCTTGTGATTTGGTCAACAACAGGAGGTACATTTTCTAAAATAGGCTTGCTCCAATGAAAATTCAAAACACAAAAATATTGAAAACCATTGAATAGCTTTCCAAATAATTCCATATGACGTGTTGAAAATCATCAACCTGCCCTAAGGTTAGGTCCATATAAAATAAGGATATTCTACCTAAAATACAATATATGGAAGGTTGCCACTGGCAAAGTTCTATATTATATGATGGAATCATCTAATTGATGGTGATGGTATTGGGAAGATACGGAAATCTCAGATATTGAAACTCAAAATAGGATCCAAACACAGATTTATGTTTATGAGATTTATCCAAACACAGTCGGTAGGGGTCCTTTCAGTCAACTAAGAATCATGAGTAGAAGGATGCCACCTGCTCAGGGTGATCTCTCTGTGACTGATGTTTTTCCCAGCTTAGTCATTAGAGATCTTAAAGCCCTACAGGAAAGGTCGGTGTGGCATGAAAACAATTGCAGTAGGGAAGAATTTTGGCACTGAAGAATCTGGAGCAGGATTACAGTGTTGTTATAAAACCTTCTGATAAAGGTGGCAACACTGTGATCTTAAATGTAGTTAAATACCAAGAGATGTGCCAGACAGGATAAGAATACCTACGAAATATTAAAGAGTAATCCATCTAATGAGTATACAATGGAATTGAAGTCTATCCTTGAGGAGGGACTGAGAATCATTAACAAGACAGATTTTTAATTGATTAATTATATGTACTTTGTATTGCTTTCCTAAGGTCCAGAAGAGCATTGATCCACTGAAGGGAAGGCCTATAGTGTTAAGGATAAACAGCTGGGGTCAACACCCAGGTATATATTTGGATGAGGTCCTGAAGAATTTTGTGGTTGCTTTGCAATCTTACACAAGAGACACCTGATATGCTACTAAAATTGGATGGCTTACAGTTAATACTGGTACCCTAATAGTCACATTGATGTTAATGCATGTATTCATTAATTCCCTATGACAAGGGTTTTTCAGCTATTAAATACTTTCTAAGCACTAGAGGATGTTAGTTTAATCTGCACAATGAATTTATCCTCAGACTCCTGAGATATTGTTTAACACGGAGTGTATTCCATTTTTATTGCAAGTTCTACCACCAGCTTGAAATGTGGACATGATACCTTGATGATGTTTTTGTGATTTGGAATGGGTCGGTAGAGGAATTCACAGCATTTGTGGACAGCCTTAACATCAATGACGTAGGCTTCTGTGACGCCATGGACACTCCCTGCCTAGCATGGTTAACTTTCTTAAAATTCAGCCAGACATGAAGACATTTTGTTTATAGATGGGGGATAATCCCTCATTGTTCTACAAGACTCTTGGGAGTTTAGTATTGAAGTTTTTGTTGACTCATGTAATTGTTTTGGCCACTGAAGGCCAGACACCCAGATAACTTAATTATGCGAACTTCCCATTGTATTACTTAAGTTGGGTTCACACACAACGACATCGCTGTTACATCACGATTTCCTGTGACGTAACAGCGACCATAGATGGTCGCTAGTAAGCTGTCAAACATGTAATTTTAAGCAGCGACGGAGCAGCGATCATAGCGACCTCGACGGTCATTGTGCGGTGTCACACGCGTCGCTATGCGACGACTCAGACCTTGATAGAGGCGTGGTGTTTACCCCTAGATATGTTTTACGTTGCCTCTTTTCACGCCCCTCTGTTCCGATTGGTGATCGCTACAGCGCCTTTGTGTTGCCTTTTTTCACGCCCCTCTATTCCGATTGGTGATCACTACAGCGGCGCCTGATTGGGTGACCGTGCCAAACAAAGGAAGATGCAGTAGTGCTTTCATTCATTCTATTTCATTTCATTCAAATCCACAAAGAACGACACACTAGCGACACCAGACAGAGAATCTACTACGTGGAACAAAGAATGGAACTTAAAGAATGAAATCACTGTAACGCCTTCATCAAGGTACCAAATCGGAACGCTGTTGTAACCACCAATCAGAGTCGTAGGGGCGTTGCAAAATACACCGCAAAAACACGCCCTTGTCCTGCCTTCAGTCCTACGTCACTGCCTTCAGCATCGTCGCGACCGTCGCTGCTGCGGTGTCAAACACAAGGATGCTGAGCTTATCATCATGGTGCAGCGGGATAGCAGCGATCAAAAAATGACCTGGAACATTCAGAAGCGAGCAGCGATTTCGCAGCAGGGGTCTGATCGTTGTTATGTGTCACGCACAGCGACGTCGCTGTTGAGGTCGTTGCTACGTCACAGAAAATGGCGACTTAGCAGCAATGTTGTCGTCGTCGCTGTGTGTGACACCACCTTAAGTGAATTGCTAGATGTGATGTAACGTACCTGTCTCACCCTTGTCTCTGGATATTTGAATATAGCTTGAAATTCATCCAATAAGAGAAGCAACCTTGTACAATCAATCCGATAAGGGCACAGTTTATCCTAAGGGAAGGTTATGGCTATAAAAGGTGACTTCCTGGAGTCACCAGGTTGTTGATAGATGTTGCATGATCCAGTCTAAGCTCTTAGGAGCTGGCTAGGGGATCAGAATCAGGATGCCTTGTGGACTCGGTCTAGGGACTTTGGCTCCAACTAGAGGATCACTTGGCTACATGGCTTCAATCTAGGGACTTCGATTCCGATTGGAGACCATATCCACAGTCTAGGAATTTTGACTCCGGCTGCCAGGATTATATCACATCATACCAGAGACTACTTAAGGAATAAACCCAGGTTGGGACAATTTGGTCACCTAGCTACAGACTTTGCAGACCTCAGCCAGCTTCCTAAATCTGGTGTTAGTCCATTCTCGGTGGGTGCCCACCGAAAGCGGGGTGCTGCTGGATTGGAGTAAGTAGCCATGGAAGCTCTGAGGCATGGACATTCTGAATCCCTGGTGAGCCAGCGGAAGGGTGAGACTCTGTTGCCTGTTACATTTGTGTGTTTTGCTGGTTATGTGTTATGTGCTGTTAATTGTTTGGGGATCCAATAAAGTCTTAATATTGTGATTCCCTCACCCTGTGTTGTCGGAGTAGTGTCCCGCCCACGGTTAAGGAGGTCGGCATTCAGTTGGGATGAGCCCTGGGCTGTTATGCCCATGCTGTCTTTCTAAAGGCGGCTGGGCCAGTGGACGAGAGCACCCACTGACCCCCGTGTCTCCACAGCTTACAATTTACATTTGAAGTGAACTCCTCCTCTTTGGAATTTCTTGATGTTATGATTAACAAAAAGACCAATGGAGAGATCACAACTTCAACCTATAGGAAACCAACATCGACAAATTCCTTGCTAGGTTGAGAGAGTAACCTCCCTGAGCGACTGGAAAGAGAGCTCCCAAAGGAGAGTACCGGTATCTCAGGATACGGAAAAACTGCTCAGAGGAGGCGATATTCAAGAACCAAGCAAGAGAGCTGAGAGGTAGGGTCAGAGCAAGAGGTTATAATGATGAAAAAGAGTAGATCAAGGATTGATTTACTGGTTCTAAGAACAAGACCAACTAATAAGGAGAACAGGACTCATAAGGTTAGTCAGATCAAGAAACAATACATGAACAACCGTAAATCACCTACAGGAGACGTAGGTTCTTTGAGAGATAGGTTGGTACATAGCCATTTTAATCCACAAAAGGCTAAAAAAAACTGGCTGATGGTGGATGCCAAAGGCAGCTATAGATGTGGTGATGGTGTGACTTGTCCACGCATTACAACAATAAAAACATACAGCAGCAACAACTGGAATAGAACCTACAGGATTAACAGTTTTATTAACTGTAGGACTCAAGATGTGATTTATAACGCCACTTGCCAATGCGGCATGGAAAATGTCAGAAAGAAAAAAAAAATCCGACAACGTGTGGGGAACCACATTGGAGACATCCTATAACAAAAGGGAAACACCTATTTCAAAACATATTAACAACATGCATAAGGGCAATATCATGCACTTCAAATTCATGGGCATTGACAGAAATTTTCAAAAAATTGTCCAGAGGGGGCCCCTGGGATCAAATGATCCTGGAAAATGAGTCCAAATGGATCTTTTCTTTGAACACAATGACACCAGCTGGCTTGAATGAGCAGCTAAACTATAATTGTATTCTATGAAGTAGGCTGTACACCCTACTAACACATCCAAGAGTGTGGGTTCTGGCCATGCCTATGTTTTTGATATACTAGATGTACTCTTGGAGTTTATCCTAAGGCATTGTCTAAGGACTCTTACCTCCCTTCTTATCTTCTCTCCACCCTCCCTCCTCTTCTACCTTCCCTTTCGTCTCTCTAATTGATTAAATTTTTACCTTCTTCCCAACACCGTGACCATCAGTTGGATGATTCCATCATATTATATTAAAGAATTTTGCCAGTGGTAACCCTCCATATATTGTCCCTCGGGTAGAATCTCCATCTTTTATATAGACCGTCACCTAACCTTAGGGCAGACTGATGTTTTTTCAACAAGCCATATGGAATTAGGTGTAAAGCTATTCAATGGTTTGCGACCTTTTTGTGTTTTGAATTTTCACTGCAGCAATCCTATTTTGGGAAATGTACCTCATGTGGTTGACCAAATCACATAATATTTACCATAGAGGTTGGGAACTTCTGTGCATTTGGTGCTTACCTACATAATTTGGAGATTTCTCCTCATAGAGGATGAAAAGACTTAAAGGCATAATGTAACACTGCAAAATTTTGAGCCTTTATGAGAGCATGTACATCTGTATACAGTATGTTTGTATATCTGTATGTTTTAAGCAGGTGTAGATTCAAAGACACTACGCTATATTTCATTTTCACATTGGGTATCATGTGCTTGGTCATTGTATGCTAGATGAGATATACTTGGTCGAACTTCACATGGCGCCTTACTTTAATATTGTTATAATTATCATGTATGCACTCCAAAATGTGTTTCACATGTTCAGTTGAAGGGATTTGGAAATAGATGTGAGACTACTTTTAGACGCTTTCTGAAGTTTTGTCATAGGTTTTGGTTAGCGGATCACATGCATTCACTACATGTGCTCAGGGTAACATATCTTCGTGCCCATCATATAACCACGCATGCACTGGGTAACACATTGTCATGTCACATGATACTACAGATCCTGCAAATGATGAAACTGCGGTTGCGCTGAACAAGCTATGATCACGCTGTAAGATAGAGTTATTACCATGCCTCATTGAGCCTTTTCTTCTGGCGTGCCGGATTTTGCATGATTGAAGGTTTGAATGTAGGAAAATGTATGCATTTCAATGTGTGTTCTATAGGACAAAACAATCACTGACCTCGGGGAGACCAGCCAGAGAAAACATTGCTGGCAGCCAGCAAAGGCGCTCAACACAGTAAAATCCTAGATGCATTGCCCCCTGGGAAGTATGCAAATCAATTTGCATACTTACCAGGGGTCAATGAATCTAGTATTTCACTGTGTTGAGCACCTTTGCTGGCTACCGGCAGTGTTTTCTCTGGCTGGTTTCCCCGAGATCAGTGACTGTTTTGTCCTGTTGGCCTACTAGGCATTGCTCCCACCTGGCCAGAATCCTACTCCACACTGATGAGGGGCTATACCCCAAAACAGCTGTCAGTGGATGGATACCTGGCCTTGGTATTTCCCTTGTCATATCCTTAAACTCGTCAAAAGATGGATATTGACTAAAAGGGGCACTCAATATGGTGGTTATGGTGGTGTCCTTAAAAGAGCCACTCCTTGTCTAGATCCTTCCGGAGGGATATCTGGCTATTTTCCGTGTCGAGACTCCTAACAGAGGCTCCATGGACTTTTTTGAATGTGTGTTCTATAGCATACTAGGTGTGACATGATTTTTGAGTGACCGATCATATACACTCGTGTCTCACAGCGTGCTTTTTGTCAGATGTGAGACTCTCTTATGTTTTCAATCAGAGATGGAAGTCGATTCCCATCAAAATGGTTCAGATTAACCATTTGATGAAGCTAATTGATTATTATGATGCATTATTCAGTAGTCGGGTGGGATCTAATTGTGTCATTATATAAGTAGCCATGATGCTTTGATGGGATCCCTCGGCTTACCCTTAGGATGTTTTTAAATAACAAGACTCCAAGATGGGTCTCAAAGTTGTGTGTTGTCTACACTGGCAGGAGTATGGGAGCCCAAGCCATATACCATATTTCTTATGTCAATTGTCTAGGAGGCTAATGGCTATGCCAAAACAGTGAGGCTGCACTGTAAAAATGTATTTTTGCTGTTTTTGAAGCTATTTGACCCTCCCTCTAAAGGCGTTTTCTCTGCCTTAGGTTTGGCCTCCCATTACATCCAATGGGGTATGAAAAGGTTCAAAGAACCATTCAGCGAACATAAGGAAGTTTGCAACGGCTCAGCGTACCGAACTTTGAAAGTTTCGCTCATCTGTAGATACATGCACAATTAATGAGGTAGAAAGACAGTTACAATTCTGGATTTATTTAAATTCTTTTTGTTATTTTTTCCACATTTATTTCCCACTTCCAAAAAGGAATAAATAATAAAGCATTGCATTTACCTCAAAATTATATCAGTAAAACTGTGAGCTGAAGGTGAAAAAAGAAGTCCTCACACAGCTCTAGGTCCTGAAACAGGTCTCAAAAAAAGGTAACAAAAGCAAAATTCTTTTATTTGACAAATTTGTGAATTTTTTTTCACCACTTAAATACAAATCAGCTATACATGTTTAGTATCTACATAGTTGTATTGACCTGGGGAATCATATTGCCCTGTCAGTTTTATCATATAGTGAGTAGAGTTGAGCGCGGTTCGTGGTTCGTGGTTCTCCAGTTCTAGGCTCGAGTGATTTTGGGGCATGTTCTAGATCGAACTAGAACTCGAGCTTTTTGCAAAAGCTCGATAGTTCTAGAAACGTTCGAGAACGGTTCTAGCAGCCAAAAAACAGCTAAATCATAGCTTGGTTTCTGCTGTAATAGTGTAAGTCACTCTGTGAATCAAACTATTATCACATTTCAGTGTATAGTGTGCGTGAACAGCGCCTTCAGATCACTGCTGTTTCTATAATGGTGATCGCCATTTTTTTTTTTTTTTTCTTGTCTTCCTTCCCTAAGCGCGCGCGTCTTGTGGGGCGGGCCAGCATGTCAGCCAATCACAGACACACACACAGCTAAGTGGACTTTGAGCCAGAGAAGCAACGGCATGTGTGATAGGATCTGCATGTCACATGTCCCTGCATTATAAAACCGGACATTTTCTTCACGGACGCCATTATCTGCCTTCTGCGTCTTGGGTGTCAGACATCACTGTCGCAGCTCCGTCATCCTGAGTCCTATAGCCGATACAGCTGTATGCGCTGCATACACAGCGTTAGACAGCATAGGGAGAGCACTTTATAGCAGTCCTTTTAAGGGCTCAAACCGGCAGGGTCAGAGTTAAGGTGACAGGTCCTGAAAACAGCGCCAGCGTCTGTGCAGCCAAGGTCAGGGATTTCCTCCCTGCATTTCACCATTAGGAGGGAATAGAAAGGCAGGCTTCCATTCCTCTACCCAGAGCACCACAATCCTGCCACTGTACCCTCTTGTCCTCTGCACACTCCAACTCATAACTAAGCCATTATACTAGCAAACACTCAGTGTACCTAGTGGCATCCTATCTGTGGCTATTGGACTTTGCTATAGTCCCATTAGTGCAAAGACATTTGCAGAGCACGTCTGCCTGCATTGCACACTACAACTAATTATAACTAAGCCATTATACTAGCAAACACTCAGTGTACCTAGTGGCATCCTATACGTGGCTATTGGACTTTGCTATAGTCCCACTAGTGCCAAGACATTTGCAGAGCGCCTCTGCCTGCGTTGCACACTCCAACTAATTATAACTAAGCCATTATACTAGCAAACACTTAGTGTACCTAGTGGCATCCTATACGTGGCTATTGGACTTTGCTTTAGTCCCACTAGTGCCAAGACATTTGCAGAACGCATCTGCCTGCGTTGCACACTCCAACTAATTATAACTAAGCCATTATACTAGCAAACACTTAGTGTACCTAGTGGCATCCTATACGTGGCTATTGGACTTTGCTTTAGTCCCACTAGTGCCAAGACATTTGCAGAACGCATCTGCCTGCGTTGCACACTCCAACTAATTATAACTAAGCCATTATACTAGCACACACTCAGTGTACCTAGTGGCATCCTATACGTGGCTATTGGACTTTGCTATAGTCCCACTAGTGCCAAGACATTTGCAGAGCGCATCTGCCTGCGTTGCACACTCCAACTAATTATAACTAAGCCATTATACTAGCACACACTCAGTGTACCTAGTGGCATCCTATACGTGGCTATTGGACTTTGCTATAGTCCCACTAGTGCCAAGACATTTGCAGAGCGCATCTGCCTGCGTTGCACACTCCAACTAATTATAACTAAGCCATTATACTAGCAAACACTTAGTGTACCTAGTGGCATCCTATACGTGGCTATTGAACTTTGCTATAGTCCCACTAGTGCCAAGACATTTGCAGAGCGCATCTGCCTGCGTTGCACACTCCAACTAATTATAACTAAGCCATTATACTAGCACACACTCAGTGTACCTAGTGGCATCCTATACGTGGCTATTGGACTTTGCTTTAGTCCCACTAGTGCCAAGACATTTGCAGAACGCATCTGCCTGCGTTGCACACTCCAACTAATTATAACTAAGCCATTATACTAGCACACACTCAGTGTACCTAGTGGCATCCTATACGTGGCTATTGGACTTTGCTATAGTCCCACTAGTGCCAAGACATTTGCAGAGCGCATCTGCCTGCGTTGCACACTCCAACTAATTATAACTAAGCCATTATACTAGCACACACTCAGTGTACCTAGTGGCATCCTATACGTGGCTATTGGACTTTGCTATAGTCCCACTAGTGCCAAGACATTTGCAGAACGCATCTGCCTGCGTTGCACACTCCAACTAATTATAACTAAGCCATTATACTAGCACACACTCAGTGTACCTAGTGGCATCCTATACGTGGCTATTGGACTTTGCTTTAGTCCCACTAGTGCCAAGACATTTGCAGAACGCATCTGCCTGCGTTGCACACTCCAACTAATTATAACTAAGCCATTATACTAGCACACACTCAGTGTACCTAGTGGCATCCTATACGTGGCTATTGGACTTTGCTATAGTCCCACTAGTGCCAAGACATTTGCAGAGCGCATCTGCCTGCGTTGCACACTCCAACTAATTATAACTAAGCCATTATACTAGCACACACTCAGTGTACCTAGTGGCATCCTATACGTGGCTATTGGACTTTGCTATAGTCCCACTAGTGCCAAGACATTTGCAGAGCGCATCTGCCTGCGTTGCACACTCGAACTAATTATAACTAAGCCATTATACTAGCAAACACTTAGTGTACCTAGTGGCATCCTATACGTGGCTATTGGACTTTGCTTTAGTCCCACTAGTGCCAAGACATTTGCAGAACGCATCTGCCTGCGTTGCACACTCCAACTAATTATAACTAAGCCATTATACTAGCACACACTCAGTGTACCTAGTGGCATCCTATACGTGGCTATTGGACTTTGCTATAGTCCCACTAGTGCCAAGACATTTGCAGAGCGCATCTGCCTGTGTTGCACACTCCAACTAATTATAACTAAGCCATTATACTAGCACACACTCAGTGTACCTAGTGGCATCCTATACGTGGCTATTGGACTTTGCTATAGTCCCACTAGTGCCAAGACATTTGCAGAGCGCATCTGCCTGCGTTGCACACTCCAACTAATTATAACTAAGCCATTATACTAGCAAACACTTAGTGTACCTAGTGGCATCCTATACGTGGCTATTGGACTTTGCTTTAGTCCCACTAGTGCCAAGACATTTGCAGAACGCATCTGCCTGCGTTGCACACTCCAACTAATTATAACTAAGCCATTATACTAGCACACACTCAGTGTACCTAGTGGCATCCTATACGTGGCTATTGGACTTTGCTATAGTCCCACTAGTGCCAAGACATTTGCAGAGCGCATCTGCCTGCGTTGCACACTCCAACTAATTATAACTAAGCCATTATACTAGCAAACACTTAGTGTACCTAGTGGCATCCTATACGTGGCTATTGGACTTTGCTTTAGTCCCACTAGTGCCAAGACATTTGCAGAACGCATCTGCCTGCGTTGCACACTCCAACTAATTATAACTAAGCCATTATACTAGCACACACTCAGTGTACCTAGTGGCATCCTATACGTGGCTATTGGACTTTGCTATAGTCCCACTAGTGCCAAGACATTTGCAGAGCGCATCTGCCTGCGTTGCACACTCCAACTAATTATAACTAAGCCATTATACTAGCAAACACTCAGTGTACCTAGTGGCATCCTATACGTGGCTATTGGACTTTGCTATAGTCCCACTAGTGCCAAGACATTTGCAGAGCGCATCTGCCTGCGTTGCACACTCCAACTAATTATAACTAAGCCATTATACTAGCAAACACTTAGTGTACCTAGTGGCATCCTATACGTGGCTATTGGACTTTGCTTTAGTCCCACTAGTGCCAAGACATTTGCAGAACGCATCTGCCTGCGTTGCACACTCCAACTAATTATAACTAAGCCATTATACTAGCAAACACTCAGTGTACCTAGTGGCATCCTATACGTGGCTATTGGACTTTGCTTTAGTCCCACTAGTGCCAAGACATTTGCAGCACGTCTGCCTGCGTTGCACACTCCAACTAATTATAACTAAGTTACATTGTCAGGGATATTTATTCTTTATTATTCTGCTGTTAATAAAGCTAGACCAACACTGCAATCTTCACCACCTCTCAATTTTTACTACCACATTTTCAGTCCACAATCTTGTCGCAATCAACATGAGTGGCAAAATGACAGATGCTGGTGGAAAGGGGAAGAGGCGTGGTGGAAAAGGCAAAAAAGGTTTTGTCAGTGGGGAAGGTGGCAAAGCTCCATTATCATCTGCTGCAGATAGACCATCTACTAGCAAAAGTAAGATGTCTACTACTTATTGTGGACAATCCGATGTGCTCCCTTTTTTACGGACACGAACAAGAGGAACAAAGGTAGATGATGGGCAAAAAAGGAAAATGCTTGAATGGATCTCAAGTGGTCCAACAAGTGCCCTCTCAGCCACTTCAAGTACCGCATCCAAAAAACACCAGTCCTCTGAGTTGTCATCCCAATCACACTTGATTTCTCCCAGCTCTGAAGTCTCCATCAGCCCTGCACAGTATGGTGGAACTGAGATGGCTGAGTCTGCAGAGCTGTTCAGTCACACTATAGCCTGGGAATCAGAGGTCTGCTCCCAAGCTACAGTGAGTACAGAACAGGAAATGGTCTGCAGTGATGCCCAGAACCTTTGTGACTCTGATTCAGGCCGTGAGGACCAAGTTTCTGAGCATAATGTTGACCCTTTGTCACAAACTGTAACACCTGTGGTTATAGACAATGAGGAACATACTGATGAAGATGAGACGCAGATACCCGATTGGGATGACAACTTAAATATTCGGTCAGGGCAAGAAGAGGCTCGGTCTGAGGGGGAGGGGAGTGCAAACACAACAATTGATGATGACGTTCTAGATCCCACCTACTGTCAACCCCCAGTCAGGCACTCGAGGAGGTCAACAGAGGCGGTGGAGGAGGATGCAACCGACGACGAAGTTACCTTGCGCCTTCCTGGACAGAGTCGGAGCACTGGTAGCACGTCTACAACTGCATCCTCAGCCACCACTCTGCCTATGAGCATTATTCGGGGTGGATCAACAGGTCGCATGGCCTCTAAGCCTTGCCTAGCCTGGTCCTTTTTTCACATCGAAAAAGATCGCCCAACTCATGTGATATGTAACATTTGTCATGATTCTGTTAGTAGAGGTCAAAACCTCAGCAGTTTGACAACTTCTTCCATGAATCGTCACATGACTAAATATCATAAGTCCCGGTGGGAAGCTCACCGTGCTGCAATGCGGCCTAGCGGAGCGAACCATCCACCGCCCGCCCCTTCCAGTGCATCCGCGCGCTCTTCATCTTCTAGGACTGTGGGAACAGCTGTCACACCTGTTTTTCCACGCAAAACTTCCACCACTGTAACCGCAACAGGCAGTTTGCTTGTAAGGTCGTCAGTTGGTTTGGAAGGGGAAACAAGTGAGTGTGTACAGCTCTCTCAGACATCGATAGCACCAACGTTGGATGAAGGCAACACCATGTCTCCGCCTGCACTTTCCTCACAAACCTGCATTTTTCCAGGGACACCCTACTCAACACCGTCTACACACAGCAGCCAGATCTCTGTCCCTCAGATGTGGTCAAATAAAAGGCCACTTCCTCCGACCAATGACAAAGCTAAGAGGTTGACTCTATCCCTCTGTAAGCTGTTGGCTACCGAAATGCTGCCTTTCCGCCTAGTGGACACACAGGATTTTAGAGACCTTATGTCTGTCGCTGTGCCCCAGTACCAGATGCCTAGTCGCCACTACTTCTCTAAGAAAGGTGTGCCCGCGCTACACCAGCATGTCGCACACAACATCACCGCTTCCTTGAGAAACTCTGTGTGTGAACGGGTGCATTTCACCACCGATACTTGGACCAGTAAGCATGGACAGGGACGTTACATGTCGCTGACTGGGCACTGGGTAACTATGGTGATAGATGGTGAAGGGTCTGCTGCACAAGTCTTGCCGTCCCCACGACTTGTGTGTCAATCCTCTGTCTGTCCAAGTTCCGCCACTGCTTCTGCATCCTCCACCTCATCTGGGTCCTCCACCTCCGCCCCAAGCCTGCCTGGTCAGGCCACCAGCGTTCTCACTGCGCAGAAGGAATCACGCACCCCTCATTACTATGCTGGCAGCAGAGCGCAACGGCATCAGGCGGTCTTTAGCTTGACATGTCTTGGGAATAAGAGTCACACAGCTGAGGAGTTGTGGTCAGCTCTGCGGTCCGAGTTTAATAAATGGTTGTCTCCACTCAACCTGCAGCCTGGTAAGGCCGTGTGCGACAATGCTGCAAACCTGGGTGCGGCCCTTCGCCTGGGCAAGGTGACACACGTACCTTGTATGGCTCACGTGTTGAACCTTGTCGTCCAGCAATTTTTAACACAGTATCCCGGCCTAGATGGCCTTCTGAACAGGGCACGAAAACTGTCTGCTCACTTCCGCCGTTCAAGCGCCGCAGCTGAGCGACTTGCATCGCTCCAGAAGTCTTTCGGCCTGCCGGTTCATCGCCTGAAATGCGATGTGGCGACACGCTGGAATTCAACTCTCCACATGTTACAGCAACTGTGGCAGCACCGCCGTGCCCTGGTGCAATACGTCATGACGTATAGCCTGGGCCAACGAGATGCAGGGGTGGGGCAGATCACCCTGATGGAGTGGTCTCAGATCAAGGACCTATGCACCCTTCTGCACAGTTTCGACATGGCGACGAATATGTTTAGCGCTGACAATGCCATTATCAGCATGACGATTCCAGTCATTTACATGCTGGAACACACGCTAAACACTATTCGGAGTCAGGGGGTGGGACAACAGGAAGGGGATGAGCTACAGGAGGATTCATATGCGCAAGACACAACAACATCACCAAGGTCCAGACGTTCATCATCACCAAGGCGCCAGGCATGGGAGCATGGGGTACAGGGATCAACAAGGGCGCATGGTAGCAGGCGAGATGTTGAGGAAGGTGCAGGAGGACATGAAGAAATGGAGGACGAACTGTCCATGGACATGGAAGACTCAGCAGATGAGGGAGACCTTGGTCAAATTTCAGTTGAAAGAGGTTGGGGGGAGATGTCAGAGGAAGAAAGAACGGTTAGCACCTCTATGCCACAAACACAGCGTGGACTTGGTCCACATGGCTGCGCAAGACACATGAGTGCCTTCTTGTTGCACTACCTCCAACATGACCCTCGTATTGTCAAAATTAGAAGTGATGATCACTACTGGCTTGCCACACTATTAGATCCCCGGTACAAGTCCAAATTTTGTGACATAATTCCAGCCATAGAAAGGGACGCACGTATGCAGGAGTATCAGCAGAAGCTGTTACTCGATCTTAGATCTGCTTTTCCACCAAACAACCGTGCAGGTGCAGGGAGTGAATCTCCCAGTTGTAACTTGACAAACATGGGACGGTCTCGTCATCTTCAACAGTCTACACGTACCAGTAGGACCGTATCTGGTGCTGGTAACAGCAATTTTATGGAATCTTTTCATAATTTTTTTAGACCCTCCTTTGCAAGGCCACCAGAGACAACAAGTCTGACACATAGTCAACGGCTGGAGAGGATGATACAGGAGTATCTCCAAATGAACATCGATGCCATGACTGTGCAACTGGAGCCTTGCTCCTTTTGGGCTTCAAACCTAGAAAAATGGCCAGAGCTCGCAACTTACGCCTTGGAGATTTTGTCGTGTCCAGCTGCCAGCGTTGTCTCTGAACGTGTCTTCAGTGCTGCTGGGTGTGTGCTGACAGATAAGCGCACGCGTCTGTCCAGTGACAATGTGGACAGATTGACGTTCATCAAAATGAACAAGTCATGGATCCAGAAGGAATCTACAACCCCTGTGTCATCCTGGGGAGAGTAAATGCTTGTGGATTTTGAATGTGCTTGATGCAAATCTAGCTGTGAAGTGTACAACTAGGGCACAAGTGCTGCCACTGAATGGGTGGGTGTGTGGGGCCCAATTTTTTGAAAAAAAGGGAGACTCCGCTTGGAGTAACCCTTGCTTACATTGTTTTTAAAAGAAGCCAAGATGAACAGAGCTGGGATCAGGAAAGACTTTGCTACCTACCCCGGTGTCATCCTGGGGACGGATAAGAATGACGTATTTTTGAATGTGCTTGATGCAAATCTAGCTGTGAAGTGTACAACTGGGGCACAACTGCTGCCACTGAATGGGTGGGTGTGTGGGGCCCAATTTTTGGAAAAAAAGGGAGACTCCGCTTGGAGTAACCCTTGCTTGATGTGTTTTTAAAAGAAGCCAAGATGAACAGAGCTGGGATCAGGAAAGACTTTGCTACCTACCCCGGTGTCATCCTGGGGACGGATAAGAATGGCGTATTTTTGAATGTGCTTGATGCAAATGTAGCTGTGAAGTGTACAACTGGGGCACAACTGCTGCCACTGAATGGGTGGGTGTGTGGGGCCCAATTTTTGGAAAAAAAGGGAGACTCCGCTTGGAGTAACCCTTGCTTGATGTGTTTTTAAAAGAAGCCAAGATGAACAGAGCTGGGATCAGGAAAGACTTTGCTACCTACCCCGGTGTCATCCTGGGGACGGATAAGAATGACGTATTTTTGAATGTGCTTGATGCAAATCTAGCTGTGAAGTGTACAACTGGGGCACAACTGCTGCCACTGAATGGGTGGGTGTGTGGGGCCCAATTTTTGGAAAAAAGGGAGACTCCGCTTGGAGTAACCCTTGCTTACATTGTTTTTAAAAGAAGCCAAGATGAACAAGTCATGGGTCAGCAAAGACTTTGCTACCTACCCCGGTGACATCCTGGGGATGGATAAGAATGGCGTATTTTTGAATGTGCTTGATGCAAATGTAGCTGTGAAGTGTACAACTAGGGCACAACTGCTGCCACTGAATGGGTGGGTGTGTGGGGCCCAATTTTTGGAAAAAAAGGGAGACTCCGCTTGGAGTAACCCTTGCTTGATGTGTTTTTAAAAGAAGCCAAGATGAACAGAGCTGGGATCAGGAAAGACTTTGCTACCTACCCCGGTGTCATCCTGGGGACGGATAAGAATGGCGTATTTTTGAATGTGCTTGATGCAAATGTAGCTGTGAAGTGTACAACTGGGGCACAACTGCTGCCACTGAATGGGTGGGTGTGTGGGGCCCAATTTTTGGAAAAAAAGGGAGACTCCGCTTGGAGTAACCCTTGCTTGATGTGTTTTTAAAAGAAGCCAAGATGAACAGAGCTGGGATCAGGAAAGACTTTGCTACCTACCCCGGTGTCATCCTGGGGACGGATAAGAATGGCGTATTTTTGAATGTGCTTGATGCAAATGTAGCTGTGAAGTGTACAACTAGGGCACAACTGCTGCCACTGAAGGGGTGGGTGTGTGTGGGGCCCAATTTTTGGAAAAAAGGGAGACTCCGCTTGGAGTAACCCTTGCTTACATTGTTTTTAAAAGAAGCCAAGATGAACAGAGCTGGGATCAGGAAAGACTTTGCTACCTACCCTGGTGTCATCCTGGGGACGGTTAATTATGGCGTATTTTGGAATGTGCTTGATGCAAATCTAGCTGTGAAGTGTACAACTAGGGCACAAGTGCTGCCACTGAATGGGTGGGTGTGTGGGGCCCAATTTTTGGAAAAAAAGGGAGACTCCGCTTGGAGTAACCCTTGCTTACATTGTTTTTAAAAGAAGCCAAGATGAACAGAGCTGGGATCAGGAAAGACTTTGCTACCTACCCCGGTGTCATCCTGGGGACGGATAAGAATGACGTATTTTTGAATGTGCTTGATGCAAATCTAGCTGTGAAGTGTACAACTGGGGCACAACTGCTGCCACTGAATGGGTGGGTGTGTGGGGCCCAATTTTTGGAAAAAAGGGAGACTCCGCTTGGAGTAACCCTTGCTTACATTGTTTTTAAAAGAAGCCAAGATGAACAAGTCATGGGTCAGCAAAGACTTTGCTACCTACCCCGGTGTCATCCTGGGGATGGATAAGAATGGCGTATTTTTGAATGTGCTTGATGCAAATGTAGCTGTGAAGTGTACAACTAGGGCACAACTGCTGCCACTGAATGGGTGGGTGTGTGGGGCCCAATTTTTGGAAAAAAAGGGAGACTCCGCTTGGAGTAACCCTTGCTTGATGTGTTTTTAAAAGAAGCCAAGATGAACAGAGCTGGGATCAGGAAAGACTTTGCTACCTACCCCGGTGTCATCCTGGGGACGGATAAGAATGGCGTATTTTTGAATGTGCTTGATGCAAATGTAGCTGTGAAGTGTACAACTAGGGCACAACTGCTGCCACTGAATGGGTGGGTGTGTGGGGCCCAATTTTTGGAAAAAAAGGGAGACTCCGCTTGGAGTAACCCTTGCTTGATGTGTTTTTAAAAGAAGCCAAGATGAACAGAGCTGGGATCAGGAAAGACTTTGCTACCTACCCCGGTGTCATCCTGGGGACGGATAAGAATG
The DNA here is from genome assembly GCF_048569485.1 of Anomaloglossus baeobatrachus. Taxonomy (NCBI): domain Eukaryota; kingdom Metazoa; phylum Chordata; class Amphibia; order Anura; family Aromobatidae; genus Anomaloglossus; species Anomaloglossus baeobatrachus. Next base: position 202,321,866 of record NC_134359.1, read on the forward strand.
GCGTATTTTTGAATGTGCTTGATGCAAATGTAGCTGTGAAGTGTACAACTGGGGCACAACTGCTGCCACTGAATGGGTGGGTGTGTGGGGCCCAATTTTTGGAAAAAAAGGGAGACTCCGCTTGGAGTAACCCTTGCTTGATGTGTTTTTAAAAGAAGCCAAGATGAACAGAGCTGGGATCAGGAAAGACTTTGCTACCTACCCCGGTGTCATCCTGGGGACGGATAAGAATGACGTATTTTTGAATGTGTTTGATGCAAATCTAGCTGTGAAGTGTACAACTGGGGCACAACTGCTGCCACTGAATGGGTGGGTGTGTGGGGCCCAATTTTTGGAAAAAAGGGAGACTCCGCTTGGAGTAACCCTTGCTTACATTGTTTTTAAAAGAAGCCAAGATGAAAAAGTCATGGGTCAGCAAAGACTTTGCTACCTACCCCGGTGTCATCCTGGGGATGGATAAGAATGGCGTATTTTTGAATGTGCTTGATGCAAATGTAGCTGTGAAGTGTACAACTAGGGCACAACTGCTGCCACTGAATGGGTGGGTGTGTGGGGCCCAATTTTTGGAAAAAAAGGGAGACTCCGCTTGGAGTAACCCTTGCTTGATGTGTTTTTAAAAGAAGCCAAGATGAACAGAGCTGGGATCAGGAAAGACTTTGCTACCTACCCCGGTGTCATCCTGGGGACGGATAAGAATGGCGTATTTTTGAATGTGCTTGATGCAAATGTAGCTGTGAAGTGTACAACTGGGGCACAACTGCTGCCACTGAATGGGTGGGTGTGTGGGGCCCAATTTTTGGAAAAAAAGGGAGACTCCGCTTGGAGTAACCCTTGCTTGATGTGTTTTTAAAAGAAGCCAAGATGAACAGAGCTGGGATCAGGAAAGACTTTGCTACCTACCCCGGTGTCATCCTGGGGACGGATAAGAATGACGTATTTTTGAATGTGCTTGATGCAAATCTAGCTGTGAAGTGTACAACTGGGGCACAACTGCTGCCACTGAATGGGTGGGTGTGTGGGGCCCAATTTTTGGAAAAAAGGGAGACTCCGCTTGGAGTAACCCTTGCTTACATTGTTTTTAAAAGAAGCCAAGATGAACAAGTCATGGGTCAGCAAAGACTTTGCTACCTACCCCGGTGTCATCCTGGGGATGGATAAGAATGGCGTATTTTTGAATGTGCTTGATGCAAATGTAGCTGTGAAGTGTACAACTAGGGCACAACTGCTGCCACTGAATGGGTGGGTGTGTGGGGCCCAATTTTTGGAAAAAAAGGGAGACTCCGCTTGGAGTAACCCTTGCTTGATGTGTTTTTAAAAGAAGCCAAGATGAACAGAGCTGGGATCAGGAAAGACTTTGCTACCTACCCCGGTGTCATCCTGGGGACGGATAAGAATGGCGTATTTTTGAATGTGCTTGATGCAAATGTAGCTGTGAAGTGTACAACTGGGGCACAACTGCTGCCACTGAATGGGTGGGTGTGTGGGGCCCAATTTTTGGAAAAAAAGGGAGACTCCGCTTGGAGTAACCCTTGCTTGATGTGTTTTTAAAAGAAGCCAAGATGAACAGAGCTGGGATCAGGAAAGACTTTGCTACCTACCCCGGTGTCATCCTGGGGACGGATAAGAATGGCGTATTTTTGAATGTGCTTGATGCAAATGTAGCTGTGAAGTGTACAACTAGGGCACAACTGCTGCCACTGAAGGGGTGGGTGTGTGTGGGGCCCAATTTTTGGAAAAAAGGGAGACTCCGCTTGGAGTAACCCTTGCTTACATTGTTTTTAAAAGAAGCCAAGATGAACAAGTCATGGGTCAGCAAAGACTTTGCTACCTACCCCGGTGTCATCCTGGGGATGGATAAGAATGGCGTATTTTTGAATGTGCTTGATGCAAATGTAGCTGTGAAGTGTACAACTAGGGCACAACTGCTGCCACTGAATGGGTGGGTGTGTGGGGCCCAATTTTTGGAAAAAAGGGAGACTCCGCTTGGAGTAACCCTTGCTTACATTGTTTTTAAAAGAAGCCAAGATGAACAAGTCATGGGTCAGCAAAGACTTTGCTACCTACCCCGGTGTCATCCTGGGGATGGATAAGAATGGCGTATTTTTGAATGTGCTTGATGCAAATCTAGCTGTGAAGTGTACAACTGGGGCACAACTGCTGCCACTGAATGGGTGGGTGTGTGGGGCCCAATTTTTGGAAAAAAGGGAGACTCCGCTTGGAGTAACCCTTGCTTACATTGTTTTTAAAAGAAGCCAAGATGAACAAGTCATGGGTCAGCAAAGACTTTGCTACCTACCCCGGTGTCATCCTGGGGATGGATAAGAATGGCGTATTTTTGAATGTGCTTGATGCAAATGTAGCTGTGAAGTGTACAACTAGGGCACAACTGCTGCCACTGAAGGGGTGGGTGTGTGTGGGGCCCAATTTTTGGAAAAAAGGGAGACTCCGCTTGGAGTAACCCTTGCTTGATGTGTTTTTAAAAGAAGCCAAGATGAACAGAGCTGGGATCAGGAAAGACTTAGCTACCTACCCTGGTGTCATCCTGGGGACGGTTAATTATGGCGTATTTTTCAATGTGCTTGATGCAAATGTAGCTGTGAAGTGTGCAACTGGGGCACAAGTGCTACCACTGAAGGGGTGGGTGTGTGTGTGGCCCAATTTTTGGAAAAAAGGGAGACTCCGCTTGGAGTCACCTTGCGGTGTTTTACATGATTTTAGAAGGGCGTGCCATGCCTATATCTGTGTGTCCTCCTCTTTTTCCTTGTCCAGCTGTTTTGTTTTCGCATGAGTATATGTCCTTGTCACTTTCCAATGTGTTTGAGTTGTTTGTCACCTTTAGGACACCTTTGAGGGTGTTTTCTAGGTGTTTTTCTGTGTTTGTGATTGCCTGCCATTGTTTCCTATGCAGTTCGAGTTCGGTTCGTCGAACGTTCGACGAACCGAACTCCAACGGGAGGTCCGTTCGGCGAACCAACCTCGAGCCGAACCGCGACCGGTTCGCTCATCTCTAATAGTGAGCATGGTAAGTTAAGAAAAAAAAAAACTTTGTGGAATTGCATTTTGAAAATTTTTCCCATTTCTCAGTACGCTGTGTGGAAGAATGAATGGTATCATTGAAAAGTACAACTCGTCCTGCAAAAAACAAGCCCTCATATGGCTATATTGACAGAAAAATAAAAAAGTTATGGCTCTTGAAAAGGGGAGGAAAACAAAAACAAAAAAATGGAAAATTGTCCAGTGGGGAAGGGGTTTGCAATTCTATATGAAGGGACATATTCCTAAAATTAGTCCACAAATTTTATATTCAGTTGTTCACAAATTGGTGAAACTCTGACTATCCTTGCTTCTGAGAGACTCTGCCTCTGTAGAATACTCTTTTCATTCGCAGTCATGTGTTTTAGTTGAAAATTGACCCTTCAGCTGTTTTTCATTAGTACCACTTACTTTTACTTTTCCAGCCTTTTCCAACCTACTCAATTTCTAAATGAGTTTTTTGTTTTTTTCAAATTAAATTAAAAAGATTCTTAACATTCAACTTCTGATCCATGTTCTATGTCCTGTTGTAAATGATACATGGCTTTAACCCCTTCATGACCGAGGACGTACCAGTACGTCCTAAATCATAAAGGTGTAATTACCGCTGGCTGTTGCGGTGAGCTGATTTGAACAGTAGACATGTGCGGCGATCAGGCACGGGTGGATACGTCTTTCCCCGCCCTCATTGGAGGCCCCATGACACGATCACGGGGAGCCGATAGTTGCCGTGATAGCGACAGGTCATGTGATAACTCCTGTGCTATCATGACGTAGTTCCTGTTACAGCCGGCAAATCAGCGGCTCAAACAGAAACACGGCATTTCTGCTGTACAGAGCTGTGCAGCTCTGATCAACAGAAAGGACTCAGTGATCAGACTGCAGAGTAAAAAAAGTTAAAAAATGTTTTAAACAAATAAACAAAATAAAAAACCTAAAAGTTCAAATCACCCACGATTCACCCCATTAAAAATGACATGGTTAAAACAAAAAAAATATACACGTATTTGGTATTGCCGTGTTCAGAAATGCCCGATCTATCAAAATATAAAATCAATTAATCTGATCGGCAAACGGCATAGTGGCAAAAAAATTATGTTTTTTGGTTGTCCCAAATTAGCGCAAAAAGCAATAACAAATGATCAAAACGTAACATCTGCACAAAAACAGTATCATTAAAAAACGTCAGCTCGAGACATAAAATATAAGCCATCACTGAGCCCCATATTCTGAAAAATGAGAAAACTATAGGTCGCGGAAAACGGCGCAAAAAGTGCACCACTTTCTTTGGACAAACCAGACATTTTTTTAACTCCTTAGATAAAAGTAAACCTACACATTTTTGATATCTGTGAACTCGTACCAACTTGAGGTATCATACCAACATATCAGTTTTACGATATAGTGAAGATGGTGAATAAAATACCCCAAGAACAATTGTTCAATTGCACTTTGTTTTGCATTTTTTCTGCACTTGAATTTTTTTTTTGACGTTTTTCAGTACTCTATATAGTAAAACTCCATGGTTTCATTTAAAAGTATAACTCGTACCACAAAAACAAGCACTCATATGGCAAGATTGATGGAAAAAAAAAAAAGTTATGGCTCTCGGAAGAAAAAATTCGCGCGGGGGTGAAGGGGTTAAGATATTTCTAAATTATTGTATTCTTGTTTTCTTTCCATTTTACAGAGCATCTTAACTTTTTGGGGTAATTGGGGTTGTACGTTATATTTTCACATCCTCTTAAAATGCTAGCACATTCTTTTAGAATCTTCAGTTTTATAAACTGAGAACTTATGCTCAAAATGTGAGATCTCTTGTTTGGCTAATTCCAAAAGTGTGAACTAAAAAAAGTTTGTATAGTATTTTGAGTCTTATTTATTTCCTGCAGTATTACTTTTGTGGTTTCATATATAACCACCTCCCAGTCATTAAATTAAAAATAGTATTCCTTAGAATGCAGTCTAACAAACGTGAACTGACGGAGCCTCAGCCTGCAATGATTTTTTTATGTGGCAGCATGTAAGATCCCATTGAAATGCAATGTTGTATTCTGGATCAGTGTGATAAGGATTCTTCATACATCTATGCCTCCTGCAGCCCTAAGATTAGGAGTTTTTATATTGAGGTAGAACACATTTTAACCTGAACAATGAATTTATTTGTAGTAAATTTCAATTAGGAATGTTGAGAGCATTGGAAACTTATGATTACGTAGTAGCATAATAGGAAAGCTATGTTAGAGGTGACCGCAATGTGATTCTGCTGCTGTACTAACTACATTTAGACAACTTGTTTGTCAATTGACATTTAGGAGATCGGCACAGATCTGCTAAGTAAAATCCTTGGTGATCATCTGTTACCATCAGCGGATGCCAATCCTGGTCCAGTTATATTTGGAAAAGGGAACAAAAGTCAAAGATGCAAAAAGGGTAATAGACTGTCACTATAATGTGTCTGTGGCGCCCTGTGCCTAGTCGCCACAAATATTATCACACAATTACAGTACATGTGTATTGCCATCTGTATATATCTGTCTACCCCCCTATTGAGATTTGCCGTGACGTTGGCAGGGGTGGCTCAAAAAATTGATCAATTATTTGCTAAAAATCTCATTTTTTTATTATAGTACAGTTGGAATAAATCTGTGGAATTTTCACTTTTTATATGATGCATGCCAATTTCAGATCGTGCTGGCTCCTTTTTTTCTCTGTTATGACTGTAGTTATGCTACAATTCTGGTGACTGACCATCACCATACCATGCACGCCTGATTTTGGTTTGCAATGTATTCCTCCTGTTGGTAACTGTTCAGATTCAGTTGCCTCACCCTTTCCACAGGCAATGCTAATTAAGCACCATTCTTGGATCTGGTCCGCCTTTATCAATGGTTGCTGTCTGGCACTGGGAGGATCAGTTCTGATATAGTCCTGGTATGTGTAGAGCTTGCTCCACATGCTGGGACCTGGGCTGGTCTCTATCCACAATTGCCTTTTTTGCAACATGGAAGCGGCTATATACAGGGTACAGGTATGTGTGCTCCATTATGGTTCTGCTTTTAACTTTATCTAGGAGGCCGCATGGCACATGAAATACAGAATATAGAGTAGGACCCCCCTATTGAGATTTGCCGTGACGTTGGCAGCGGTGGCTCAAAAAATTGATCAATTATTTGCTAAAAATCTCATTTTTTTATTATAGTACAGTTGGAATAAATCTGTGAATTTTCACTTTTTATATGATGCATGCCAATTTCAGATCGTGCTGGCTCCCTTTTTTTCTATATCTGTCTATTGTAAGCCTTAGTGAGGATTTAGTTTTCTCTGCTGCTCGAAACAGAACATACATTTACATACACTCCCTTACTGGGGTTATTCTCTTGGGAGAAAACCAACTCCTCAGGAAGAGCCCTAGAAGGAGAAATGGGAGGAGCTTAACTCTGAGGTAAATTTCAGTCAGTCTGAGGTGAAGTGAAGCACATATCGAGGAGAGATCCTGTCCTGAGGTGATGTCGGAAACCAGCTACGCTTGTCAGGGTATCAGTCCCTAGGTCATTGGTGCCTTCAAGGTCGGTGACAAAACTGAGAGACTACAGCCTTTTTATAAGGAGCAGTGACATTTGCTTTGGGGCACAGTGGCACATGTGAGTCTGGAAGCTTATAGAAGAAACAGAGAGTCTTCCTTCAGGATTCCAGTCACCTGCTTGCCAAAAGGGATCAAAAGTCCAGATTGTTCTGGTCTTGGGAATCCTAGGATACCAAGATACCTATTTCCAGGTAGGGAAATAGTAGCAGGAGAAGTACATTACCACCACACAGCAGAGAAGCCGAAACTCCCATCAGGGCAAGGAAAACCACCATCACTGTAAGGTTGAAAAGAACGTTCCAGACTGTTAAATAGAGCTTAAGTAAAAGGTAAAACCTCCCCGTCCTGTCTCTGGTTGATTTATTCTTTGCTGCGCCATCCCTACCTCAACATGCCCAGAAACCAGCCCTAGTTGGGGGAGCAAGATGACAAGTCTCTGGCACTGTGCATCACAACCTAACTCCTGGGGCCCACCAGCAGTGCCCGGCCATACCACAGCCGAACATCTCAACTGGCATCACAAACTCTTTATTATATTTTTCTTTCTCCCATTTTTAAATATTTTTATTCCCCATTACAAAAAGCCTGTTGCTTGCACACGGTACAGCCACATCACCGCTCGGAGCCACCGCTCTGACATCAGAGGCTCCAGGGCAGCACATGTCCGACGCTCTGGCCTATCAGGTCATCACAGGGTATTGTGCAACCTGCGCTTCTGCACAGTATCCACTCCTCCTTGGTTACAGATCATGGTCCTTTGGTGTTGCTAACAGCTTAGCCAATCAAAATCCTAGAAACACTTTACACCAAACCCACCATTGGGGGGCCTGAAGGGAATAGGGACGCCCAAATGGGGGGGTTGGTAGGTTAAGCTGAGAGAAGTGAAACAGGAGTGGAAGGAGTAGGAGGTGGAAAGTGACTCTCTGGGAGAGAGAGGTCACTGGTCCGGAGCAGGGCTCCTGGAGCTACTAGATGGCAGACATTCGTCTGGGCCTGGTAGGAGCTGGATCACCGGTCGCAGACGATCGTGTCAAGGGGCACGGTCTGCCGAGTAGGGCAGCCGTCAGCCTTGAACCATCACCTGGCAGGGGCCAGGGCATGACTGGGTACGTGGACTCTAGGCCCGGAAGTAGCTTCATGCGTCCTGGTAATTTACCCGACGGAGGTGAAGACTTCAAGATTCATCCCCAACCCACTCCAAAATCGGTGAACTAGCGCACAGATGGGATAAGACTTTCCCAAATACAGTCCAAAGAAATCTTACGCGTGAACGCTGAGAGCAGGCTCACTCCGTTAGCCATATGGGTGAGCGGGACCCGAAAAATTTGAAGATTAAGAGTCCAACTAGTGAGAAGGTGCCACGGAAAAGGCCACAGGCTAACAGCAACACCAAGGGCACGAACCCCAGCGTGCTCCCTCTAAGCTGCAGTGGTGCTCAGAATTCTGGTTTACAAGCTGTCGGTGTTATTATTCTTGGACTGAGTGAGTACACTGAAAAGCCCCTTTTCCTCTACCCAACGGCACCCCCATCACCAACAACCCAACGGGCCCCGGGGCATAAACCCCCTACCCACAGAGGGGTTAAACACCTTGCTGCTATACCACCGCCACCGGGCTCCACTACCAACAGCAGCGGTGGTACACCATCTTACCACCGTGGGTGGCGTCATGAACTTTCCAAATCCCCTGTACAGACATCCCCTCCCCGCTCTTCTTTTAATTTGGGTGTCCCTGTGGACCCCCCGGATCCGGAGACCCCTTGAGTCACCACGGCTCCGGATCCAAGCGGCTCGGCCGCTGATGTGGGGGCGGTACACATGTCCATGTGCTATTGATAAAAAAAAACAACAACAGCACACTAATGTGAAAATTGTACATGCGGATATAGGCCTAAACACCTGTATTTATGGTGTGCATAACTTTGAACAGGGTTCAAACCATTAAGTCTTTAGTAGAGTTGAGCGCGGTTCGCGGTTCGAGGTTCTCCAGTTCGCGGCTCAAGTGATTTTGGGGGCTGTTCTAGATCGAACTAGAACTCAAGCTTTTTGCTAAAGCTCGATAATTCTAGATACGTTCGAGAACGGTTCTAGCAGCAAAAAGACCAGCTAATTCCTAGCTGGCTTTCCGCTGTAATAGTGTAAGTCACTCTGTGACTCACACTATTATGAAATTTCAGTGTATAGTGTGCGGGAACAGCGCATTCAGATCACTGCTGTATGTATAATGGCGATCGCCATTTTTTTTTTTTCCTTGTCTTCCTTCCCTAAGCGCGCGCGTGTAGTGGGGCGGGCCAGCATGTCAGCCAATCCCAGACACACACACACAGCTAAGTGTACTTTTAGCCAGAGAAGCAACGACATGTGTGATAGGATGTCCATGTCACTGCATTATAAAACCGGACATTTTCCTCCAGCACGCCATTATCTGCCTTCTGCGTCCTTGGTGTCAGACATCACTGGCGCAGCTCCTATTGCCGATAATGCTGTGTACGCTCCATACACAGCGCTGTACAGCATAGGGATAGCACTTTCTATCAGTCCTTTTAAGGGCTCATACCGGCAGGGTCAGAGCCATAGGTGACAGGTCCGTGAAAACAGAGTTTAACAGCTACACAAGATGACAGCGTCTGTGTAGCTAAGGTCAGGGATTTCCTCGCTGCATTTCCCCATTAGGAGGGATAGAAAGGCAGGCTTCCTTTCCTCTACCCAGAGACCCACAACCCTGCCACTGTACCCTCCTGCCCTTTTCACACTCAAACTCATTGTTCCTAAGCCATTATACTAGCAAACACTGAGTGAACTTAGTGGCATCCTAAACGTGGCTGTTGGACTTCTGTATTGTCCCACTAGTGCAAAGATATTTGCAGCACGTCTGCCTGCACTGCACACTCAAACTCATTGTTACTAAGCCATTATACTAGCAAACACTGAGTGAACTTAGTGGCATCCTAAACGTGGCTATTGGACTTCTGTATTGTCCCACTACTGCAAAGATTTTCGCAGCACGTCTGCCTGCATTGCACAAAAAACTCATTGTTACTAAGCCATTATACTAGCAAAAACTGCTGCAACTTAGTGGCATACAAAAAGTGGCTGTTGTACTCCATTTGTGCCCCACAGGTGCCAAGCTATTTACAGCACCTCTGCATGACACCCTCCTGCTCTGTTTTTAAAAGCTATAATAATAGCAAAAACTGCTGCAATTTAGTGGCATACAAAAAGCGGCTGTTGGACTTCTGTATTGTCCCACTAGTGCAAAGATATTTGCAGCACCTCTGCCTGCATTGCACACTCAAACTCATTGTTACTTACTTAGACATTATAATACCAAAAATTGAGTAAACTTAGTGGCATACAAGAAGTGGCTGTTGTACTCCATTAGTGCCCCACTGGTGCAAATCTATGTGCAGCACCTCTGCATGACACCTTCCAGCTCTGTTTTTAATAAGCTATAATAATAGCAAAAACTGCTGCAACTTAGTGGCATACAAAAAGTGGCTGTTGTACTCCATTTGTGCCCCACAGGTGCCAAGCTATTTACAGCACCTCTGCATGACACCCTCCTGCTCTGTTTTTAATAAGCTATAATGATAGCAAATAATACTGCCATTTAGTGGCATCATAGAACTGGCTGTTGGACTTCCATTAGTGTCCCACTGGTGCAAATCTATTTGCAGCACCTCTGCATGACACCCTCATGCACATTTTGCTACGCTAATTTTATAGCAAACTCATGGAATTCATTGCTGCATTTGATCATTCGGAGGGATAGAAAGTGAGGCTTCCTTTATCTTTTCCTTCTGTTCATAGACAGCATCTCCAAGTCCACACCCGAAGAGCAATTTCTCCTCCACGTGTAAGTGTGGAGAGGCAGCTAGTGCGCATGCGTGTGCCGATTTACCCCACCTGCAGCCTAACTCCAGTGTTTCGCCTAGTGAGTATGCTCAGCCTGACTGTGCCATTCCTGAGGCTAAGTCTTCATTTCGGGATACAGCGCATGCTCCCACACTTAGTGCGAAAAGCCTCTTTGCACAGGTATTTGCATTCCGTGCCGGGTCTAAGTCCTGTTTTGTGCCTAGACACCATGCTAAAGCTGATAGTCTTTTTTCAGAGACTGTATTTCATGCAACTGACCATGCTCAGGTACTTACTGCATCAGAGACTAGGTCTGGTAATGAACTCTTTGGCCCTGCCCCTGATGTGGGGGGCCCATATAGACCACAGGGCATCAGGTGTCCTGACGATGTGGCCAGGCCACTCCCAAATGCCTTGCAGAGGCCCACCCCTATGACTTGTCACCTCATTATTGATGGTCAGACGATAACTGGTGAGGTGTTTGTGTCGTGGCAGTCATGAGGTCATTATTGAAGTTTCGGTTCCAAATAGGACGCTAGTTATGCCACTCATGACGTGTCACTCTGCTTTTGTCTCCAGGAGGTGCATTGTGGTCCACCCTGGTTTGGGGCGGACCAAGGTTATAAAACGGGCTGGAGCCAACAAGGAGGTGCGCAGTCTTCTATTATACTCCGAAAGAGCACACCTCCATGTGTTGAACCCATTGCGGCATTAGGCCAGAGGTAGGCAGGGATAGGGCGTCGATGCAGGCCGCCACCACAGTTGGTAACTCAGAACGGTTAAGACCAGCTCCTGTCCTACAAGTCCTGCTTGTGCAGCCCAGTGGCATTAACAGGCCTGCTGCTGCTGATGCGCCTGCTGTCCACAGGTGTGGCCCCAATGCACACGGTCAGTGTACTGAATGGCCCCTGTGATGTTAACAGGGAGTTCCTCGGCTGGGTGGGCATGTGGACCCTGTGATGCTAACAGGGCTCCCAGTCTCCAGATCCGAGTGGCGTCTAACTCGGTTCAGGCAACTATTAGTTTCATAGCCACACATCTGTATCCTCCATCTAACCTTCCAGTTGCCAACCTCTCCTTTTACATCTGGGAGCACGGTGGACATTGACTGCTGATGGGGATATATACCTTTCTCTTTCTTTTCTTATTAATTTTCGTTATATAGCGGTAACATAGTATATACCACCTTATCCAAATCTGCCAGTCCCACCGTAACAGATGGTGTTTCTTCATCAAATGTTACTTTTGCTTAACCACCAAACCCACGGACAAAAACTTTTTTCCCCTTTCCAACACACCTGTTCCCCTTTCCACCAACATCTGTTCTTTTTGAACTCATTTGGTATATGACCAAAAGTGCAACTCTGCAAGGACACCGTACTCAATGCCATCTCAGCACAGCAGCCAGCCCTCGGTCCCTCAGATGTGGACAAGTAAAAGACCATTTCCTCCTATCCATGACAAAGCATTGAGATTCACTCTGTGCAGCACTGGTGTTTACTGGAAAAGCAGATCTAAGAATCCGTACCACCTTCTGCAGATACTCCTGCATACGTGCGTCCCTTTCTATGGCAGGAATTATTTCGCCAAATTTTGTCTTGTACCGGGGATCTAACAGTGTGGCAACCCAGTAGTTAGCATTACTTCGAATTCGTACAATCCGAGGGTCATGTTGTAGGTAGTGCAGCAAGAAGGCGCTCATGTGTCTTGTGCATCCAGGAGGACCAAGTCCTTGGTGTGTTGGTGGCAGAGAGGTGAGAATCGTGCCTCCTTCCTCTGCCCTCTCCCCCCAACCTCGCACAACCTAAATGTGAGCAAGCTCTCACTCATCTGCTGAGTCTTCCATGCTCATTGCCAGTTCGTCCTCCATTTCTTCATGGGCTCCTGCACCTTCCTCAACAATTTTTGCAGATACTATGCGCCCTTGTTAATCCCTCTCCCCCACCGTCCCTTGACTTCCGCCTAGGTGCCGCTCACCGTCTGGACCTTGTAGATCTTATTATCCCTTCTGCATAGGACTCCTCCTGTACTTCCTCCCCTTCCTCTTGGACCAACACCTGACTCTGAATAATGCATACAGTGTGCTCCATCTTGTAGATGACCAGAATTGTCACGCTGAGAATGGCATCGCCAGTGCTAAAGATCTTCGTCGATATTTGTAAACTGTGTAGAAGGGTGCATAGGTCCTTGATCTGACACCACTCCAGCAGCGTGATCTGCACCACCTCTGGATCAAGTTAGCCCAGGGTATACGTCATACCGTATTTCAGCAGGGCTCTGCGGTGCTGCCACACACGCTGCAACATGTGCAGATTCCAATTCCTGCGTGTTGGAACATTGCATTTCAGGCGTTTAACCGCCAGACCTAAAGACTTCAGGAGCGATGAAAGTTGTTGAGCTGCTGGGTGCGAAGGATGAAAGTGAGCACATAGCAGCGTGCCCGCTGCACAAGGCCATGTAGGCCGGGATGGTATTTTAAAAATTGCTGGAGAATCAGATTCAACACGTGAGCCATACAAGGCACGTGTGTCACATTGCCCTGACGAAGGGCCGCAGACAGGTTTGCATCATTGCCGCACACGGCTGTTAAGTCACCAACGTAGTCCACTCAATCAATTTGTATTCCGGTCGCCAGGTGACAACGTGTTCCTTTCGTGCATAGTGCTGATGATGGGAAAGGAGTCGATGCCAGCGGCGCAGGTGGACGCAGGTTATGCTCACCCACTGGGCTGCGTTACCTTGACAGATGCAGAACCACAGGCTGAATGTAGGTGGTGGGTATCTCACAGATGAAGTACCATCATTCAGCTACAACCAATGGGAATACACCGCACCCTTTTTTAGGCCCCTCCTGTCTGCAGACCACTGCCAGAAAAAGCTATGAACCTCTTGTTACTGTTACCCCCAGTTCAGTTTTATGATTTTGTGTGCTTGCTACCTGTGACTACTTTTCCTGCTTGCTGTTTATGTACCTCGTTGGCCGATCCGCATTTCACCTCTGCTTGTTTTCTGATTAAGTCCTGGCCATCCCATTCTGTTCCTCTTCTTCAATTAAAGGGGTGGTTCACCCATTTTTTTTTATTTTCTGTAGGAGTTCTACTTACCATTCTAGGCGTTTTCTCCTTTGGCTTCTGTTTCCAGTTCTGGCACTGAGCGGCGCTATCCTGCACGCTCAGTGCCGGTCACATGACCCCCTGGAGCTGTGGCCGCCAGTATCCTCTGACGTCCCGGCATTTCCGGGCTCTCAAACTGGACGGGTACGTCAGAGGAGGCTGCCACCACTCAGATTGAGTGACAGGGCTGTGGGCGGTAACTACCGCACATCACAGCCCAGCATCGAGGGGAGGATCCGGAGGACGTCACTGTGGAGCCGGCGTCCTGCAGATGGTGAGGCACGGGGCGCCAGTGTGCAGTACGGGGGGGGGGTTCTTCAGCTGAATGCCCCCCTGCACGTAAGTATGTGATCACACTGTCCACCCGCCCGCTCTGCTGCGATGTCAGGAGAGCGGCCGGTGTCGGGCAGTGTGATCATCTGCTCCTCCCAGCAGCAAGACACTGACAGGCATGTCACCGCTGTGCTCTGCCATCTGTCCTGCTGCATGGGACCAACTGTCTGCACTCTGTCACCTGCACCACAAGTCACAGAGTAGAGACAGTTGGTGACAGAGCACCTCTTCCCCACTCTCTTCTCTCCCCCTACTCTTCTCCCCCTCCCCTCTTCCCCCTCTTCTCTGCCCCCTCTTATCCCTCTCTCCTCTCCCCTCTCTTTTCCTCCCCCCGCGCTCTCTTTTCCTCCCCCCCGCGCTCTCTTTTCCTCCCCCCCCGCGCTCTCTTCTCCCCCCCCTCTCTCTCTTCTCCCCCCCTCTCTCTCTTCTCCCCCCCTCTCTCTTCACCCCCCCCTCTCTCTTCTCCCCCCTCTCTCTTCTCCCCCCCTCTCTCTTCTCCCCCCCTCTCTCTTCTCCCCCCCTCTCTCTCTTCTCCCCCCCCTCTCTCTCTTCCCCCCCCTCTCTCTCTTCTCCCCCCCTCTCTCTCTTCTCTCCCGCCTCTCTCTCTTCTCCCCCCGCCTCTCTCTCTTCTCCCCCCGCCTCTCTCTCTTCTCCCCCCCTCTCTCTCTTCTCCCCCCCCTCTCTCTCTTCTCCCCCCCTCTCTCTCTTCTCTCCCGCCTCTCTCTCTTCTCCCCCCGCCTCTCTCTCTTCTCCCCCCGCCTCTCTCTCTTCTCCCCGCCTCTCTCTCTTCTCCCCCCCTCTCTCTCTTCTCCCCCCCTTCTCTCTCTTATCCCCCCCCTCTCTCTCTTCTTCCCCCCGCTCGCTCTCTTCTCCCCCCCACTCGCTCTCTTCTTCCCCCCCGCTCGCTCTCTTCTTCCCCCCCGCTCGCTCTCTTCTCCCCCCCGCTCGCTCTCTCCCCCCCCGCGCTCGCTCTTTTTCCTCGCTCTCTCCTGGCATGGTCAGTACAGAAATCTCTCCATCGTGGAGGGGTGAGAGGGAGTAATAAACATGGAGTCCCTACTGTGTCTGTGTATTTATTTCTAATAAAGTATTTTTCTCTGTGTGATGTCTTTTTTTTTTTTAAACCCTTTGTTGGAGATTCTTAATGGCCACGTTAAACTTGGCCTGACATTAAGAATCTCGGGCTTTATACCAGCTGGTAAAACCTAGCTGGTATTAACCCCTTATTACCCAGCGTGCCACCTGCCACCAGGGCCACTGGAAGAGTTGGATGCAGCGCCTGAAGATGGCGCTTCTATGAAAGCGCCATTTTCTGGGGCAGCAGTGGACTTCAATTCGCAGTGGGGGGCCCAGAAAGTTTGGGCACCCTGCACTGTGGATTCCAATCCCCAGCTGCCTAGTTGTACCTGGCCGGACTCAAAAATTTGGCGAAGCCCACATAATTTTTTTTTTTAATTATTTCATGAAATTCATGAAAAAAAGGGCTTCTCTATATTTTTGGTTCCCAGCCGGGTACAACTAGGCAGCTGGGGGTTGGGGGCAGCCCGTAGCTGCCCGCTGTACCTGGCTAGCATACAAAAATATGGCGAAGCCCACGTCATTTTCTTAAAAACGTTTTCGGGAAAAACCTTTATAAAAAAAAAATGCTTCCCTGCATTTCTATTGCCAGTGAAAGTAACACCAAGCAGCGGGGGCTAGCAGTCAGTAGCTGCTTTGGTTACCCTTAGCAATAGAAAATGCAGCGGGAGCCCACAAACAATGTGATTTTTTTGTTTTTTTATTTTTAATGAATTTTTTTTAAAAAAAATCGGCATGGGCTTCGCCCATCGAGCACCAGAGCATTTTACTTCTCATTCATCCCAAGTAATCAGATGACTCCAGTGTCGGCCGATTACTTGTTCTGTGTCCCCCTGCATCCATTGCAGCGTGTACGGGCTGTGAGGTCAGCGGAGTGGAGACAGTGACATGCTCTGCTCTGACACATAGTGTGCTGCATGTCACTATCTTTCTCCACTCTGGTACTTGTTGTGCAGGTGACCGGATGCTACATGTCACTAACTGTCTCCACTATGGGACTTGTTGTGCAGGTGAGAGTGTATACAGTTGGTACTATGCAGCAGAAATCACAGAGTGGGGCAGTTAGTGACATGTATCATTCGGTCACCTGCACAACAAGTCCCAGAGTGGAGACAGTGACATGCTCTGCTCTGACACATAGTGTGCTGCATGTCACTATCTTTCACCACTCTGGGACTTGTTGTGCAGGTGACCGGATGATACATGTCACTAACTGCCCCACTCTGAGACTTGTTCAGGTGAGAGTGTATACAGTCGGAACAATGCAGCAGAAGTCACAGAGTGGAGCAAGTTAGTGACATGTATCATCCGGTCACCTGCACAACAAGTCCCAGAGTGGATACAGTGACATGCAGCACACTATGTGTCAGAGCAGAGCATGTCACCAACTTGCTCTGCTCTGTCACCTGCGGTGCTGCATGTCACGTTTTTGCCGCGATTTGGTGCGTTTTTTGCTGCGTTTTTGCTCACTGCGTTTTTAATCAGTGCACAATGCCATTAAAGATTGTTGATGAAAAAAAAAAAAAAAGGTCTGATGTAATTTCCTTATTCAAAATGTTCATTGTATGCAGGAGAGCAGACAGCAGCTGCAGAACTACAAGGCTCAGCATCCTCCATTCACTAGTATATGCAGGAGAGCAGACAGCAGCTGCAGAACTACAAGGCTCAGCATCCTCCTTTCACTAGTGTATGCAGGAGAGCAGACAGCAGCTGCAGAACTACAAGGCTCAGCATCCTCCATCCAGGACTGTATGCAGTTTTTTACCCAAAAAGAAAAAAAAATGACATGGGCTTCGCCATATTTTTGTATGCTAGCCGGGTACAGCAGGCAGGTACGGGCTGCCCCCAACCCCCAGCTGCCTATTTGTACCCGGCTGGGAACCAAAAATATAGAGAAGCCCTTTTTTTTTTAATTATTTCATGAATTTCATGAAATAATTTTAAAAAAAAAATGACGTAAGCTTCGCCTAATTTTGGTGTCCAGCCGGGTACAAACTAGGCAGCTGGGGATTGGAATCCACAGTGAAGGGTGCCCAAGCTTTCTGGGCACCCCCACTGCGAATTGCAGTCCGCAGCCACCCCAGAAAATGGCGCTTTCATAGAAGCGCCATCTTCTGGCGCTGTATCCAACTCTTCCAGCTGCCCTGATGCCGGGTGGCTAGCTGGGTAATAATGGAGTTAGGGCTAGCTGTATATTATCAGCTAGCCCTAAGCCCGAAATTCATGGTGTCACGCCAATATTAGACATGGCCACCATGAATTTCTAGTAATGATAAAAAAAAAAACCACAACAACCAGAAAAATATTTTTATTAGAAATATAACACAACACAATTAGTGACTCCATCTTTATTGAAATAAACCCCCCTCCGCAGCAATCCTGGGTTAGGGTCCCGCGCCGATCAATCAGGATCCAATATCATCTGATCGGTTTGCTGGAAGGCAAAGCGATCAGATGATGTGTCAGGTTAAACTGCGTGAATCACATCACACATCAGCTGATTGTATAAAAGCCGATTATACAATCAGATGATGCGACAGAAGAAAAAAAAACAAACAAACTACCGTCTGTGCTGATTACCGGAAGCTCCTGCAGCGGAGTCTGATCCTGGCCCATCACTGCAGGAGCTGCCGGTAATCAGGGATGAAGTCTCCTGACGGCAGGATCAGCTGATAGCCGGCCGGCGCGAAAAAGCCGGCGACACCACGAGAATCGATCAGCTGATGCGTCAGGTGACTGCATCAGGTGATCCACCGCCAGGTCCTGCAAGCTTCGTACGTGCCCCGGGGAGACTGCACACAGCCGAAGCGGCGGTACCGAGACAGGGGCTGGAAGCAGGCATGGCACCGGGACCCTGCAGACAGGTGAGTATGACATACACACACACACACACACACATACTCACACACACACTGTATATACACACAAACACTGTATATACACACACACATACACACTCACACACACACTGTATATACACACACACACTGTATATACGCGCACACATACACATACACTGTATATACACACACACACACTGTATATACGCGCACACATACACATACACTGTATATACGCGCACACACACTTTCTTCCCCTGGCTGTGTAGAGCTGCTGCTGTCTCTGTGTGATTGCTCTCAGTGCACATCCAAAGGGAAGAGGCAGGGAGGAGGGTTTGGGTGGGAGCAGAGTGGGTGTATTAGACACAATGGGTGTGTTAGATAAGCTAGACACCGCCCTAGAGCCACAAAGAATTCTGGGACTTGTAGGAACTGAACACAGGAAGTCAGAGGAGAGATTAACCCCATCAGAGCTGAAGCCAGCAATGAGCATGTGCTGCTAGTGCACAATAAAAGGTAATTTTGCTGAAAAAACATAATAGATGTGTTGAGGGGCACATATTAGCAAGATTTATCAGAAAAAAAAATCGGTTTTGGTAACTGGACAACTTCTTTAATGTTTTGACCCTGCATGACTACTATTCTCTGGAACTGCAGCCTTCCACAGATATTGATCAACTTGGGCCCTGTGTAATTCCAAATCACTGTATAGGGGTTAAAGGGTTTCAGGGTTCTGGGTGTCCAGCTTGGTGAGTGGCTTCCCTCTAGCCTATCCTTTACAGCCCATCTGAGTGTGTCGATCCAGGCAGGCGTTACACCTGGTCAGAAGGCCATGTAGGCCGGGATAGTGTTTTAAAAATTGCTGGACAACCAGGTTCAACACGTGAGCCATACAAGGCACGTGTGTCACATTGCACTGAAGAAGGGTCGTAGACTGGTTTGCATCATTGTCGCACCCGACCTTCCCTGGCTGCTGGTTGAGTGGAGACAACCATTGATTAAACTCGGTCTCACTCTCCAGAGCTAACCGTCCACAATTCCTCAGCGGTGTCTCACATTTCCCCTACATTTCGAAGTAAATATTTGACCGCCTGATGGCCTTGAGCTCTGCTGCCAGCATAGTAAGGAGGTGTGTGGGATTCCTTGGGCGCAGTTACAAGGAAGGGTGGACTGACCACACAGGGTTTGGGCCGAGGTGGAGGACCCACACGAGGTTGAGGAGGCAGAAGCAGTGGAGGAACTTGTACATACAGAGGAAGGATTGACACACAAGTCGTGGGGACGGCAAGACTTGTACAGCAAACCCTTCTCCATCTCTCACCATAGTTACCCAGTGCCCAGTCAGCAACATGTAACTCCCCTGTCCATGCTTACTGGTCCAAGTATCTGTGGTGAAATGCACCCTGTCACACACAGAGTTTCTCAAGGAATCGGTGAGGTTGTGTGCAACCTGCTGTGGTAGCGCGGGCATGCCTTTCTTGGAGAAGGAGTGACGACTGTCCATCGGCTCTTGGGGCACTGCAATGGGCATAAGGTCTCGAAAATCCTCGGTCTCAAAAGGGTGTAAAGGAAGCCTTTCTGTTGCCAACAAGTTGCAGATGATGAAACTCAACCTCTTAGTCATGTCATGCCCTTCGAAAATCATGTAAAACACAGCGAGGGGACTCCAACCACAGTCTCCCTCGTTTCCACTAATTGGGCCTCACACACCCCACTTGACTGGCATCACTTGACCCCCCTTTTCAAAATGAAAAAGAGGCTTTGCATGAAGCACTCTCAAAAATATGCGTGCCTTTCACGTCCCCTGGATGACCCAGGGGACGAAAAGTCCTCTGAGAGCCATGACTTGTTAATCTTGGTTCTTTTTTCAAAAGCGAGGGGACTCCAACCACAGTCTCCCTCGTTTCCACTAATTGGGCCACACACACCCCACTTGACTGGCATCACTTGACCCCCCTTTTCAAAATGAAAAAGATGCTTTGCATGAAGCACTCTCAAAAATACAAAAATACGCGTGCCTTTCACTTCCCCTGGATGACCCAGGGGAAGAAAAGTCCTCTGAGAGCCATGACTTGTTCATCTTGGTTCTTTTTTCAGAAGCGAGGGGACTCCAACCACAGTCTCCCTCGTTTCCACTAATTGGGCCACACACAACCCACTTGACTGGCATCACTTGATCCCCCTTTTCAAAATGAAAAAGATGCTTTGCATGAAGCACTCTCAAAAATACGTGTGCCTTTCACGTCCCCTGGATGACCCAGGGGAAGAAAAGTCCTCTGAGAGCCATGTCCACATTGTCAGTGGACAGACACGTGTGCTTATCTGCCAGCAGACCCCCAGCAGCACTGAAGACAGGTTCCGAGAGAACGCTGGCTGCAGGACACGACAAGATCCCCAAGGAGTACGTGGCAAGCTCAGTCAATTTATCCAGATTGGAAGCCTAAAATGAGCAGGGCTCAAGTTGCACAGTAATGGCATCGACGTTTCCTTGCATATACTCATATATCTGTGTGTCCTCCTCTTTTTCCTTGTCCAGCTCTTTTGTTTTCGCATGAGTATATGTCCTTGTCACTTTCACATGTGTTTGTGTTGTGTTGTGAGTTGTTTGTCACCTTTTGGACACCTTTGAGGGTGTTTTCTAGGTGTTTTTATGTGTTTGTGAATGCCTGCCCTTGTTTCTCGACGAACCGAACTCGAATGGGACCTCCGTTCGGCGAACCGAACTCGAGCTGAACCACGACCGGTTCGCTCATCTCTAGTCTTTAGCACTAGTCACATTCCACAATGACTCAATAATTAATACACAAAGGTAGGAATTATTTGACCTCCCAGAGTTTTTAATCATAGAAAGGAAAACAACCGCAAAGTCAAGTTTAACTGTCCTTTTAACCCCCACCTACATGTCAGCAAGTCATTAAACTGTACAAAAAGCAGGAAAATAAAGTGGCAGGGATACAACATGTAGTAAATATGTAACAGCTGGATAAGTTATTTGGCACAGATCTGCAACTGGAACCAAATTCTTGTAGGCCTGACACTCCCATTGTAATTATGGCTTTTGACCCTGTTACTACAACATGTTTAGACAATTTTCTCCTAATTTTGTCAGTCATTGAATGGTAGATAACCATGTAGTCTGAGCTTAATAAATACATTTTACTTTAAGGCGACGTTCACAGTAAATGTTTACATCCAAGCAAAACAGACTGTTTTTTTCTCATGTCATCTGTATTAATTCCATGTTACATCTGGGTTTTTTCTGATATTTTTTAAAACTGAAGAAGGTAAAGAAGCAGAATTTCTATTTATCCATTCAGTTTGGAGGGAATACTGAACCATAAAGTAAGTCTTCCATTTTCCATCTGTGTTTAGGGTTCCCCATAGGTTAAATCTGTTCCACAAAACTGATGAGAATAGGAAGTGTCCTCAGTCTCACACAAATCTTATTTTTAATGAAAAGGTGTATGGATCAATGAAAGTCTAAAGCGGGGTTTACACGCTGCGACATTAGCATTTGCTAGCGATGTCGAGTGCGATAGCACCCACCCCCATGGTACGTGCGATATAGTGTGATCGCTGCCGTAGCGAACATTATCACTACGGCAGCGTCACGCACATACCTGCTCTGCGACGTCGCTCTGACCAGAGAACCACCTCCTTTCTAAGGGGGCAGTTCGTGCGGCGTCACGGCGACGTCAAACATCAGGCATCCAATAGAAGCGGAGGAGCGGAGATGAGCGGGACGTAACATCCCGCCCACCTCCTTCCTTCCGCATTGGCGTTGGAGGCAGGTAAGGAGATGTTCGTCATTCTTGCGGTGTCACACATAGCGATGTGTGGTGCCGCAGGAACGAGCCACAACATCGCTAAAAAAAAGAAAACAATTTTTTGTTTCAGGACGACCTCTCTGCGGCAAACGATTTTGACCGCTTTTGCGATCGTTTAAGGTCGCTCATAAGTGTCACACACTGCGATATCGTTAATGACGCCGGATGTGCGTCACAAACAACATGACACCGACGATAATTCATTAACGATATCGCAGCGTGTAAACCACGCTTAAGTCCATCTATTGTCCATTAAAAAACAGACAGCACATGGATGTACACAATGAATGTGTCAATTGTCATGCAAGGTAATTTGGAGTACCAAATGAACGACAAAAGGGAAGGGAAACCCTGCATCTAAGGCCCCCTTCACACGTCCGTGAAAAACACGCACGTGTGTTACGGGCCGTTTTTTGGGTCCGTGTCCCGTTTTTCTGTCCGTTTTTATGGTCCGTGTGGAACCTGTGTGAATTGCGTATGCTAGCCGTGTTTGTGTTTAGAACGTCCGTGTGTGCGTGTGGAATTAACGTGTATGTGTACGTGGACTGTCCATGTGGAATGTCCGTGTGTGTGATGCACAATGTCGTTTATAAATGTCGGCTGACAGCAGACAGAGTTGCACGATGAGAATGAACTCAGGTGAACTTCACCCGACTTTATCCTCATACCGCGGCTCTGTCTGTGTCGAGTACTGATTAGCGGTCACCTGTGAAGGATTCACCGGTGACCGCTAATCCCCCAAGTGACTGAAGTTTCCCCCCCTCTCTCATACTCACCGATCCACGATCACCGGCGCGGCGCTGCACGGCATTCACACTGCTGCGGCGGCTTTTACTATTTTGAAAAAGCCGGCCGCTCATTAAACAATCTCCTATTCCCTGCTTTCTCCGCCCACCGGCGCCTATGATTGGTTGCAGTGAGACACGCCCCCACACTGAGTGACAGGTGTCACACTGCACCCAATCACAGCAGCCGGTGGGCGTGTCTATACTGTGCAGTAAAATAAATAAATTAAAAAAAAACGGCGTGCGGTCCCCCCCCAATTTTAATGCCAGCCAGATAAAGCCATACGGCTGAAGGCTGGTATTCTCAGGATGGGGAGCGCCACGTTATGGGGAGCCCCCCACCCTAACAATATCAGTCAGCAGCCGCCCAGAATTGCCGCATACATTATATGCGACAGTTCTGGAACTGTACCCGGCTCTTCCCGATTTGCCCTGGTGCTTTGGCAAATCGGGGTAATACGGAGTTAATGGCAGCCCATAGCTGCCACTAAATCCTAGATTAATCATGTCAGGCGTCTCCCCGAGATTCCTTTCATGATTAATCTGTAAATTACAGTAAATAAACACACACACCAGAAAAAATCCTTTATTAGAAATAAAAAACACACACATATACCCTGGTTCAACAATTTAATCAGCCCGAAAAAGCCCTCCATGTCCGCCGGAATCCAGGATGGTCCAGCGTCGCATCCAGCTCTGCTGCATGGAGGTGACAGGAGCTGCAGAAGACACCGCCACTCTGGTCACTTCCACGCAGCAAATGAGGTGAGAAGCGCGATCAGCTGAGCTGTCACTGAGGTTACCCGCTGTCACTGGATCCAGTAACAGTGGGTAACCTCAGTGACAGCTCAGCTGATCGCGCGGCTGTCTTCATTTGCCGCGTGGAGCTGTCGGGAGCGGCGGTGTCTTCTGCAGCTCCTGTCACCTCCATGCAGCAGCGCTGGATGCGACGCTGGACCATCCTGGATTACGCCGGACATGGAGGGCTTTTTCGGGCTGATTAAAGTGGTGAACCAGGGTATATGTGTGTGTTTTTTATTTCTAATAAAGGATTTTTTATGGTTTGTGTGTTTATTTACTGTAATTTACAGATTAATCATGAAAGGAATCTCGGGGAGACGCCTGACATGATTAATCTAGGATTTAGTGGCAGCTATGGGCTGCCATTAACTCCTTATTACCCCGATTTGCCAAAGCACCAGAGCAAATCGGGAAGAGCCGGGTACAGTTCCAGAACTGACGCATATAATGTATGCGGCAATTCTGGGCGGCTGCTGACTGATATTGTTAGGCTGGGGGGCTCCCCATAACGTGGAGCTCCCCATCCTGAGAATACCAGCCTTCAGCCGTATGGCTTTATCTGGCTGGCATTAAAATTGGGGGGTCCGCACGCCGTTTTTTTTTAATTATTTATTTATTTTACTGCACAGTATAGACACGCCCACCGGCTGCTGTGATTGGGTGCAGTGAGGCACCTGTCACTCAGTGTGGGGGCGTGTCTCACTGCAACCAATCATAGGCACCGGTGGGCGGGGAAAGCAGGGAATAGGAGATTGTTTAATGAGCGGCCGGCTTTTTCAAAATAGTAAAAGCCGCCGCAGCAGTGTGACTGCCGTACAGCGCCGCGCCGGTGATCGGGGAATGGTAAGTATGAGAGAGGGGGGAAACTGACCGACAGACTGTGAGAGAGGGACAGACAGACAGAGAGACCGACAGAGAGACCGACCGACGGACTCAGGGAGATTGACCGACATACACAGAAATAGAAAGAATAGCCGACATCACTAGAAATAAAAACACCAAACGGACACGGACTATAGGTAGATGCATACGTGTTTACTAACGTGTGTGCACATACCCATAGACTTTCATTGTGTCCACGTGTGCGTGCTCCGTGCAGATAACGGACATGCATCCGTGCAAAACGCAAACACATACGGATCACGGACACGCACACACGGACATAATGAAATAACGCACGTGTGACCACAATCATAGATTAACATTGGTGCACGTTTGGCCGTGTCTCCGGTATATACGGAAATGGACCAAACACGCACGTGTATCACAGACGTGTGAAGGGGGCCTAAGGAAGGGGGTGATGGGTGACCCTGACCACACCTACCACTGGCCCCTGAGGTCCCTTAGCACCACCCTCAATAGGTTCCTATGTGTCAACAGGATACCTGACCCTAAGATGACCCTAAAGCTGGGCCCTAGATAGGGATCGGTGGGATAAGCTCTTCATCAACCCCAATTAAAGACTAACGAAGACACAAGCAGCACACACGGAAAGTGCATGAACAACTGATCTTCAGATGCCTCAGGAAGAAGTTCAGCAAAGAGCAGCAACAATCCTACAGATTAGTGCAAGCCGCCTGCTTGCATCCAGAACTTGTGAAGGAACTGAATATCACCAGCATAAGTCCAGGTAAAATGAGAGTATTTAAACCCACGGAAAAATACAGATGATTAGAAGCAGAAGGGAAGAGGAGCTCCGCAGGGTTCTAAAAGAAAAAAGGATGAAAATCCAGGAGAGGAGATAGGTAATTCACTGAATACTAACACCAGGAAAAATAGAAATTCAGGGAGCATTGTACGCAATGAAAAGCTGTGACCAGTGGCGTAACTAGAGTTTGATGGGCCCCGGTGCAAAGTTTGGACTTGGGCCCCCCTCCACAAACACCAACACTCGGGGCACGGGATAAGGATGCCGACTCTCGGGGTATGAGATAATAACGTTGACACTTGGCTCTCTTTCCCCCAGCATCCAGCTTTCCTATGTTCTGATATCCATCTTGTCCTTGGCATTCAGCTTCCCCATGCTCTGCTGTACATCTTTCCCTCAGCACCCAGCTTTCCCATATCAGAGCATGGGAAAGCTGGTTGCTGAGGGGAGATGTATAGCGCTGCATGGTAAAGCTGGGTGCTAAGGGAAAGAGCCTCTTTTTCTCAGTAAAAAAACCTTCTCATCCCATGCTTGTAATCTTTGTCCCCCCTCGTATATAGTTATCCAAATACAATAATGGCCCCCACATAGCCTTCCATATAGTATAAAGGGTCCCACATAATTCTTCATATATTAGAATGCACTCCCATAGTCCTACATGTATTATAATGCATTTCCCATAGTCCTCCATATATAAAGTAGCCTTATAGCCCTCTAATTATTATTATGCCACTCCCATAGTCCTCCATGTATTATAATTCACCCCATAGTTCTCCATATATTATAATGCACCCCATAGTACTCCATATATTATACTGTACCACATAGTCCTCCATATATTATAATGCACTCCCATAGTCCACCATGTTTTATAATGCACCCCCATAGTTCATACATAAGGTAGCCCCCATAGTATTCCATATATTATATTGCAGCCCTTATAGTCCTATATGTATTATAATACAGCCCCATAGACCATCATATTGTATTATGCATCCCCATAGTCCTCCATGTAAAATGCACCCCTATAGTCCATGTATAAGGTGTCGATCATGTTGTATTATGCAACCCCATAGACCTCCATGTATAATAGAGCCCCATAGACCTCCATGTATAATGGAGCCCCATAGACCTCCCTGTGTAATGCAGCCCCATAGACCTCTGGCCACCATGTACTGTACTCACTGATTAAAAAAAAACAAACAAGTACTCACCTTTCCTCATTCCCCCGCTGCTCCGGTCAGAGCGTCCTCCCATGCTGTGCTCTGCAGTCTCAGCACAGCAGTTGCCCAGTAGTGACATCTCCGTGCTCTGCTGCACTGAAATGTTGAGTGCAGGCACATAGGGAGAATGATGAAGCATTGAGTGGAGCACTCCGCTCGATGTTTCATCATTGCTGTGTGCAGTGACGGGCTAGGGCCTGCGGGTGAGAGGGGTCTAGTGCTGCTGCTGACACTGGGCCCCCTGACTCACAGGCCCCATAGCGGCCACGTGGTCTGCCACAGAACAGCGTATCTTCTCTTTAACAGAGAGGAGCTGGCTGCTTCTCTGCAGCACGGGCGCCAGCCCCTAATCCTATTGTGTCCGATGCGATGGAAAACTCTGTGACCACGGTCGTTACTTCCCTGCATATAATGCATCAAATTGGGGCAAAAACACTTGTTTTTTTCTGCAGGATTTTTCCTGCCAGTAGATGCAGATTTGGTGCAGAAATTTCTGCAGCCAAATCTCCATCATCTGCACATAGCTTTAGGCGCTATGTGCCCACGGGGAAAGTTTCCTCCGGATAGAACCGCAGGACATTCCACAGGAGCTCCCAGAAAACCGCAGCACAACTTTGTTTACATGCTGTGGTTTTATTGCGGAATGTCCTGCGGATTTGCTGCGGTGTCCTGCATTTCGGATACAGTATGTTATGGGGCTGCCTGGTATTATAACTAATAATGAGTAACAGGCAGTCAGGGCCCACCGTGCAACTGCTGCTAGTGACAGCAGAAAAGGGTGTCTGTACCACAGAAGTAGTACTTGTTCCTGTTACTTCATACCAACACAAGGACTAGTACGACACACCCTGTTTAACTCACAGCGAGTACTGTATTAGCATAAACTAATATGTGGTGGCAAATAAATAAGTTAGGGCGACTGCCCCATACGAATAGGAAATACCTCTGTTACTTCACAGAAGTAAGCTAGTAAATTAACAAAGCATACACTATGCTCCAAGGAAAAGAGAGAATGCACAAGTCTTCTGTTAATGGTCACAGGCAAACCTAAGAACTAACCTCTACTATGCTCATAGAGGAAGTGAAATATGACAGCTGATAACAGAGAGCAATAGCTTTCTCTGAAATGGCTCAAGTGCAAGTCCCTGTCCAAGCTCATGTGCTAACTGCACTAGAAGGAGCCAGGGAACTCTCTATGCTATCCACAGAGAGTAAACAGGAGCGAAGGGGGAGAAGTTCCTACCTAGCCCAACTCCCCTAAAGCATGGGAAGCGGGTACAATGATGCCCGAATCGGTACTAGGTCCCTGCCTAACCCAATACCACTATAGAGATTGGTAGCGGGGATAGTATGCAGTCTCGCATGGAGCGTCTACTCCCACACAAGTGCATGTAACGACTGAGCGCCGAGAGGCAGGCTCCAGGGCCCTTTATAAACTTGGCTCCGCCCACAAGATGGAGGATAATTAACAGGAATGACCCTGGGCCAATAGTAATGAGCAACGACAGAAGTGACGTCACCCTCGGCCAATCATGTAATGTCACGTCACATGCCGAGGACCATGTGATCCCCGCATCATCTGTGACATCACTCACGGCCAATTATGTAATGCCACGTTGCATGCCGAGGACCATGTGATCCCCGCATCATATGTGACATCACCCATGGCCAATCATGTAATGCCGCGTTGCAGACATGCTCAGAACAGAGTACACACCTAGCCTCAGAAATGACTAAGTCCGTGAGCATGCCCAGTAGCTCAAAACTGGGACTTCGACTCAGGAAGCTAAGAAGTTCCCAAACGACTTGAACAACGCAAACGAGAAGCAGAAGGGAAAGAAGGGGAACGGGGAGCAACAGACCAAGGGGCCACAGCAGTACCTCCCCCTCTAGAGCCCCCCGGCGGCGCAGGTAAGCAGCTATGAGATCAGGAGCATTAATAGCCTCCTTCGGCTCCCAAGACCGGTGTTCCGCACCATAACCCTCCCAATCAACTAAGAAAAACCTGCAACCTCGTACCTGTTTAACGCTAACAATAGCCCGTACAGGGTAGTCGGTTCGGGACGAGTCAGAAGATGGAGGAGATTCATCCCTAGCATGAGGGAGAATAGCAGGTTTCAATAGGGAGACATGAAACTTGTCATGGATTCGGAGATGGAACGGCAACTTCAACTGGTACACTACCGGATTTATTTGCCGGAGAACCTCATAGGGACCCAGGTAACGTGGAGCAAACTTGGCTGACCCTGTTCTGACTTTGATGTTCCTGGCGGAGAGCCAAACAAAGTCGCCTGGGGAATACACCGCGCCAGGCGACGGAGACGATCAGCCCTCATTCTCATGCGGTCCTTGGCCGCTTGAATAGCCGCTTGGGTATGATCCCATACATCTCTGGCGTTATTCGCCCAATCAGAAACCAGAGGAGTGGGAGTAGTGGCAGGAAAAGGCATAGGGACCCGGGGATTTTGTCCATTGTTAAGGACAAAAGGGGTTTGACCCGTTGCCTCAGCCACCGCATTGTTAAGGGCGAACTCTGCCCAAGGAAGGAGTGAAGACCAATCATCATGGTGTGTGGAAACAAAATGACGAAGGTAAGTAATTAACGTCTGGTTCGTACGTTCCACCAACCCATTGGTCTGGGGATGATAGGCCGAAGAGATGTTTAACTCAATCTGAAAGAGGCTGCAAAAGTCATGTCAAAACTGAGATGCAAACTGAGGACCCCTGTCACATACTATGAGATCAGGCATTCCATGCAATCTGAAGACGTGCTTGAGAAAGAGACTGGCCAAGACCCTAGATGAGAGAAGGTCACGCAGAGGAACCAGATGTACCATTCATGAAAAGTGATCAGAGAGTACCCAGATGAAACAATGGCCTTGTGAGGATGGGAGATCTCCTACAAAATCCATTCCCACAACCTCCCAAGGTCTATCGGGTACGGACAGTGGGTGTAGAAGACCAGCCGGTCACTGACGCGAAGGACGGGTTTTTGCACAGGAATAGCAAGAACGAATGTACCTCCTGACTTGGTTAGCCAGATTAGGCCACCAGTACCATCTCTCGATTAGCTCTTGCGTCCGCCTGACACCGAAATGCCCACCAAGTTTAGAAGTATGAGCCCAAGACAGAATATCATTCTGTCTTGACGGAGGTACAAAGGTCCTCCCAGGTGGTATTTGGTCAAGAGTCATTGGAGAAAGGGTATGAAATGCCTGAGATGGTAAGATAAGGTGAGGGACATCATCCTCCTCATGAGTAGACTCCATGGACCGCGAGAGCGCATCTGCCTTGTTTTTGTCTCCGGAAAGAAAATGTACCGTGAAATGAAACCGGGAAAAGAACAAGGCCCAACGTGCCTGTCGAAGGTTTAGACGTTGTGCCATCTGGAGGTAAGTAAGGTTTTTATGGTCAGTAAAAACCTTGACAGCATGTCTAGCACCCTCAAGCAGATGACGTCACTCTTCAAAAGCCAATTTCATGGCAAGAAGTTCTCGGTCCCCGATGGCATAATTTCTCTCTGCTGGAGAGAAAGTCTTGGCGAAAAAGAAACAGGATCTTTTCCTCCCATTGGTATCTTTTTGAAACAGCACAGCCCCGGCTCCCACAGAGGAAGCGTCCCCCTCCATGATAAAAGGTTTGTTCTCATCAGGTCGCTGGAGAACAGGCGCACTACAGAAATAAGACTTGACAGAGACAAACGCCTGTGTAGTCTTAGCCGACCAAACCTTGGGATTTGCTCCCTTTTTGGTCAGGGCCACCAAAGGAGTGACTAGGGTGGAGAAGTGGGGAATAAATTGCCGGTAATAGTTAATGAACCCTAGGAATCTCTGTACCGCCTTGAGAGACCTAGGTTCAGACCATTCCTGCACTGCAGACACCTTAACGGGATCCATCGCCAAGGCAACATGGGAGATAATATATCCCAAGAAGGAGACCGACCTTTGCTCGAAGACGCACTTCTCGAGCTTTGCGAATAACGAATGCTCCCTTAGCCGAGAAAGTACTAGAATCACATCCTGCCGGTGCGTATCGAGATCGGGTGAGAAAATTAATGTCATACAGATAGACAACGACAGTAGAAGGTCTCGAAACACATCATTTACGAAGACTTGGAAGACTGCTGGGGCGTTGCATAAACCAAAGGGCATAACCAGGTACTCATAGTGACCATCTCTGGTATTAAATGCGGTCTTCCATTCATCGCCCTCACGGATGTGTACCAGGTTATAAGCCCCACGCATATCTAACTTGGTAAAGATGTGAGCACCTCGGAGTCTATCAAAGAGCTCTGCAATAAGAGGTAGGGGATACTTATTTTTCACAGTAATGGCATTGAGCCCCCTGTAATCTATACATGGTCGCAAATCACCCTCTTTTTTGCGCACAAAAAAGAACCCTGCTCCTGCGGGGGGAAACGGATTTGCGAATAAACCCCTTCTCTAGGCTCTCTTTGATATAAGCAGCCATAGCCTCAGACTCGGGTATATAAAGGGGGTAAACTCTGTCCTTAGGTGGAATGGCACCTGTAATGAGGTATATGGTGCAATCGTAGGGTCTGTGAGGAGGAAGTTTCTCGGCACCCTGCTTGGAGAAAATGTCTGCATACTCCAGGTAAGGAGTAGGTAGAGAAGATACGTCAGGGGTCTTGATGGTAGACACTGTCTTGGAGGTTTTGGATAGACAATTAAACTAACATCCTGCATCCCATCTGATAATACCATCAGACCGCCAATCTATCAGAGGCGAGTGCAGACGCAACCAGGGTAAGCCTAAGAGCACGTCGTCAGTACTCTCAGGTAACACGAGAAACGAGATCACCTCAGAGTGACCATGTGGTAAGGTAAGTTGTAAGGGTACAGTCCTTAGTGTTATTGCTTCTGAGAGTATAGTACCATTTGTGAAGATGTAATTTACCCTCTCACTGTATATGCTGTGATACTATGTCATGATATGTATATTTCCCTGGTTGTATTAGTTGTAATTCATGTATTTCCTTGGGGGAGCTACTGGTCTCAATGTGTCTCTCTCATACAATTGTAGTCTTGGCATCTAATGTGATTATGTAAATAGCCTGTCCTCTTCTTTCCAGAGTTGTGTATCTAATCTGTAATTGCATTGGCCAGTGAAGGAATAGTCATTGTTCTTTACAGCAGGGGATCCCTTCACCTACTGTGGCTGGCAGACATATTGGAGCCCTGTGATGGACCA